>NC_034409.1:186919835-187089106 GCF_002078875.1 Numida meleagris | reverse complement strand
CCGCCCCCCGGCTCTCTCCGCTCCCCCCACGGCCACCTCTGACCCTGGGAGCGCCTCGCCTCGAGGCCCCGAGCCCTGCTCCCCTCCCCCCGCCCAGCCACCGGCCTCGGGCCCGGTGCCTCCCTCTCTCGCCCCGATTCCCCTCTCTCGGGCCCTCCTCCTCTCCCTGCCTCCTCCGTCCCTCAGCCCTTTCTCCTGGCCCCGGCCGGTCCCCCCAGCAGTATAGGTAGGAGTAGTAGGCGGTGGAATATAAAAACCTTGGCGATTTGCGCCTCGATCAGGGAGACGATGTCCTTGGCGAAGGGCACGTTCTCCTCGGCCAGGATGGTCAGCATGTTGATGTGCGGCTTGCTGTTGAACGTCAGGTCCTCCAGCGACGACTGGTAGTCGCGGCACGCGTCCTCCCGGGCCTCGCTGCTACCAGCGCTGCTCTCCGGGGCCGACATGCTCCTCCGACCGGGGCCCGCACCAGGACCCGACCCACCGACCGACGGCCCCCTCCCCGCGATTCCCCTGCCGCCGCCGAGCGACGCCGCCCCCCCGCCGCTGCCGCTGTGCTCCTCTACCGCATCCTCCGGGCTGCGGCTCCGCTGCGAGTGGCGCCGCCGTCCGTGCCGCCGCTGCGGTTCCGACCGCCGCCGGCTCAGTCTCAACGCTCACAAAATGGCGGCGGCGGCTACGGCTCGCGAACCGCTTCCTCCAACCGTTGCGTCATGTGAAATTGGGCTCAGGAAAACGGCCGGCGGCTGGGAATGCCCCTTTTGTTCCCATATCGCGTCCCCATTGGCTGACACCTCCTCCGCTCCGGCTGTGATTGGCTCGGCCTTCAGGAACACGGATCTGATTCGCTGGAACCGCCCCCCGCGCTGATTGGTTGCTGCTCCAAAGCCCAGCCCTCGCCCCTGAGTCCCGACTTGCGATTGGTTGCTCTTCCCTACTCCCCTGCCCGCTAACTCGCTGGGCCTAACGCTCCCGCCTACCCTTTCCGTCTTCAGTTCTGATTGGTGCTCTGGAGCAATCCCGCCTTTCCTCCTCACCCTGCGTTTTGCTTCTGACCCTCCCGCTGCCCCGGGCTGCGCTCGCTATTGGCCAGCCGTTAGCATGGCAACGCGGCTGCCCGCCGCCCCGGGGGAGCGCGGCCTGGTGCCGCCTCGCAGTGCTCGCGGGGCGGCCGGCGTCTTCCCTGTCCCTCGGGACTCCCTGCCCTCAGCGGGAGGAGGCGAGCCCCGCCCATCGCACACTCTTCACCTGCCTCCCGCGTTGGTTTTTTAGCACGTCCAGATGCTGGGAGCCACCAGCATGCTTTCATGCTTTTGGGCTGGTGTAGTCGTGGTAACAAAACATGCTCATGAGGTTCGCCCAAAGATGATAATAAAGCTTGGTTCCTTGTGGAAATAAACTTGTTGGCGAAGTGTTTTCTACACAGCCCTTCCGAAATGCTGCACGTTGTACTCACCACTTCTCCTTTGCCTTGACAAGAAAACGAAACCAAAGTTTCAGTCTCTGCGAGCCAGGCTGGCAAGGCCCATGACAAATATCAGTTATGTACCAGGAGTCGAGCCATAGCGTAAACTCAGTATGTTTGGCCAAACTACTGTATATTGTTTGGCTCCCTAGGGAAAATGGGGTGGGGAAATCTGGCTCCTTCCCAAACTGCTGTAGTTGTAAGTTAGAATCCTTGCTCATGCTAATTACTGGAGTAAAACCAATAAAATGAGCAGAACTGCCTTGGTGAGGCTGTCATGGGGTCCAAAGCTGCCCTCAAAGGGCAAACAGGTTTACCTGTTTATCTGCATGGGCTTATTATGAAGCCAATTGCACCTCAACAACTACAGCAAGAAATTGCCCGTGAGGCCCCCATGTTAATGAGCTGTGGGAACACTCCTTTCTTTAAGCACTTCTTGGAACGTTCCTAGTGGCACAGAAATGCGTAGTGAATCTATCATTGAACTGCCTAATGAAAAGTTGTTTATTACTACAGGAATTCATAGAATTACAGAATCATAGAGTCACCAAGGTTGGAAAAGACCTCCAAGATCATCCAGTCCAACCGTCCACCTACCACCAATATTTCCCCACTAAACCATGTCCCTTAGTACAACATCTCAATGTTTCTTGAACACCTCCAGGAACAGTGACTCCACCACCACCCTGGACAGCCCATTCCAGCACCTGACCACACTTTTAGAGAAGAATTTTTTCCTAATACCCAACCTGAACCTCCCCTGGCACAACTTGAGGCCATTCCCTTTCACCCTATTGCTGTTAGGTGGGAGAAGAGGCCAACCCGCACCTTGCCACAACCTCCTTTCAGGCAGCTGTAGAGTGTGATAAGGTCTCTTCTGAGCCTCTTCTTCTCCAGACTGAACAATCCCAGTTCCCTCACCCGCTCCCCATAAGACTTGTGCTTCAGACCCCTCACAGCTTTGTTACCTGTCTCTGGACTGAATTGTCATACCAATAGTATGTCTAATGTGTGGATTTATCTTTGCCTGCAAAAGCATTCACCATACACTGTGTGTTTTAAACTACCTCCCAAAAGCAAAGACATCCCATCAGCTTTGCTGAAATCACTGTTTAGAAATGCTTCTGGGACAAATATTTGCCACCTCTTCTCATCCCATTTGACATAGCTGTCAGTCTTTTTTTTGTCCAGATGCAGCTGAAGTTTTTGCTGGTATAAAGCTCATAAAAAAGCCTCAGGAGTAGACCTAGTAGTGGCACATGACCTGAGAATCACCAGTAACTGATAACTAAGGAAATCTTGCCGGATAGTTGTGATATAATAGTGCTACATGAGAAAATTTATCAGGGTAAGAAGCCATTCAAGAATTTTGTGCTTTCAATAACATCTACAGTTTTACTTCTCCTTGAGTTGGTGCTTGAGCTGGATTTTTTGGGAAGTTTGATAAAATTTCTTTGAACTGTTTTGCGGCTAGAAAACTACAAAATAAAATAAAAATCACAAAACCATCTCTAGGCACTCAGAAATGGCCTTGCAACTTTTATTCTTGTATTGTAAAACCAGTCAATAAATCAGTCAATCACATTTTTGCTCTTAGAAAAGAAAAACACAAATACTACAAGAGACAAACACTGTAGATTTTTAAACATTGGTTTAATGAGATGCAAATTACCTCAGTGTACATGAGCTGAAGTCCTTTGTTCTCCAGCCCAGATTCACTTAAGGAAGCAGACAGTGTTTCTTTGTGGTTCCTCCCAAAGGGGGAAATACTCTCCCTTCAAGCCTCCAAAGCAGCTCTGCTGTCATAAGCATTATTCTTCAGTCCTTCATCTGCACAACAGTCTCAACCAGCAAGTTTGCCAGTGCAGTTACAGTGGAAGAGCTGGTAAAGCCTCTCAGAAATGGGACAAAAGTTAGATCACTACAGTATATTCCTTCTGTCAAAACTGCAAAGGATGTTGCTCTTGAAACTACATCATAAGGTTTTCACCAGCAAACATATTGCTTGCTGAAGGTTGTTCTAGTCCTGACATTGCTAAGTCAGCAAAACTGTAAATATAAGCCATGCCTCCAAGCCCTGCCAGTCAGATCACTTGTTGTCCAGGTTATGTAGGACTGGTACTGCTTCTCACGCTTCTATTCACATTTAGAGTTGTACCTTGTTGACCTCTCTCAAATAACCACAAGCTTTTTATAGCTGGATTATCTCCTATTTAGAGCTAAGCACCCGGGTTACTCTGAATGTGAGAACCTGGTTTTGTTTGTAAGGTCAAACCATAGGAAGCACTGGAAATGCAAACTCTGGAAAGCCCCCAGAAAATTCAGTTTACTCTTCCAGTGTTGGTGGTGGGCAAGCAGTGAGGAAGTATGTTCCCACACGGTGAGGGAACCATCTGCTAACATTTCTGTGCATATGAAGTTCAGCATGTTATAACTTTTCTAATATGGTTTGCGTTTCATGGCCTCAGAAATTAAGACAACCTGAATATATTCAGTAACAGATCATTTGATATGCTGGTAATTATGAAAAATTCAAATACTGACTTACTGAAAAATATGTTTAATATGTCTAGACAAATCTGCTAACCTGTATCATACTTCAAAGCTTTGCAAGATAGTCCTGACAGCTTGTAATTTTCATAACGTTTTCATTGAGATGGGTTGCAAACAGCAACAAGCCAAGACCAAATGCTAATGACAGGTAGGGATAGAATTGTTGAATCCTTACATCCCTTTGTTGATCTACAGTAAATGCAGCGACATAAGAGTGAGATCTCTGAAACATTTTGGATAATATTAACGACCCCAGTGTCTGATATATGTACCTAACACCAATGCTGTAGGCCTCTGACTTGAGCTAGCTGGCTACCAGCAAGGGCCTGACCGCAGCAGCTCGTGTGGTCAGCAGTGGCTTGAGCAGATGTGAAGAGCGTGCTGAGCTCCCACAAAGGCTTGTGTAATCTTTCAAAACACTGTGTTGTCACAGCCGGGTTGTTAGCTGTACCTGAGTTAGTCTGAAAGGCCTTCTTGGGTCTTTGAGAATGAAGGGCTCAAGGTCTAGATATATTTTGCTTTGGCATTTCCGTGTCATCTGCAGCTATCCAGGCAGATATTTATGACTGCTCTGCATTACCTGTGACTGCCTGGGTGACATTTTGCTGGGTGAGGTTCTGGGTTGCTACAGAAACTGTCTCTGCAGATCCATTCGATCAAGCAAGGCTGTAGTGACAAGACTTGTGCTTTCAGCAGGAACATAAATAATTCACATTTTTGCTGCCCCGCTCTCCTTGCCTTCCCTACAAGCAGACTAATGGCTCGAGGGAAAGCAGCTGTGATTAGCTGGAACACATGTATCAGAATTAAAGGTGTGTTTACTAAAATATATTTTCAAAACATTTTGAGCCAGAGCCCAATATTTTTTTTTTTTTTTTCGGAGAAGGGCAACGAACAATACTCCCTGTCAGCAGTTTTTCAGAAAGATAACGGGACGAGCTCCTCTTTCAACCCAGACTGCTCCTATCGCATCGCATCACACCCACCAGATACCCCCCGCTGCAGTAAGCTACCAAGGAGCGGCTGCTTTCCTGACTGATAGAGCACAGCCGCGTGCCAGCCGCCAGCCTCCTCCCCTCAACCCACCCAGCTTCTGCTCCTCTGATCGGGAAGTTCAGCTCCTGTGACAACAAGGTCCACTTTTACAGCCAGTTTCAGTGAGTTTGGGATAGATGTCAAAGAACGTGAGATAGATGGGATCATCTGCAGCAGTGTTTGGGCAATCCTAGTTCTCATCCACCCGAGAGCCTTGTGAGTGAATTCCACGCGGGGAGATAGCGTTCAGATTGTGTACGGCCTTTGCTAAAGTCATGGCGCAAGCTTTTTGTCGTGTTTCAGTGTGGTCTGATAATAAGGACACTCTGTAGTATGTAATACGTAACCTCTAGACAAATAATTTTTGGAATAAGTCCTTTAGATGTTAGATGTCATTTCTCATCTCTAGCAGTCAGCTGCATCTGCTGGAGGCTGTGGTTCTGGGAGCTGCCATGCAAGCAGGCAGCCCCTCCTGGCCTGACCACAGCTGTGTCTAGTCATGGGATTATCTGTATTTTCTGGCGTTTCTGTGCATTGAATCCTTACTGAATGTTGTGAAGCGTGCGTGGGAGACTGTATCTGTTTTTCTTAGGTCCTCTTTTCAAATTGTTTGTAACCTGCCAGCTCTGTGCAGCAAACTATACAGAGCCTGGAATGCTCGTTCTGGTCTCCCTGCCAAACATCAACAGCATGTGGATCCACCTCGGGGCACAGACCTGTTCCAGCCACTGGGATCAATGCAGATGCCATTTCTAGCACCAAAAGCAGGGGCAAGTGGCAATGATGGATGAGTGTTGTGATCCATTTATTTTCCAGATTCTTTTGGAGGAAAAAAACAACTGCCTCACCAGCTCCTCCTCATCCCGTATTTGTGCCACTGATGGATCATGCCTGCGTGTTACCTTGGCATAGAAAGAAAAGTGACTGCAGTAATGAATCCATGGTGGCTGCTACTCCTTTCTTTCTAATCTCCCAAATGCTCACAAACAACGTTTTATCTGCTCCAGACTGAAGGAACTGAAGATGACTGGTCTTTAGCTTGTCACTTCCAAAAGCCAAATGCCTCAGACCCTGCTCCTCATTGATGGCATGAAAGCTGCTTGCCTTATGTTAACCCACTAGAAAAGCTGGAGGTGGTTTACATAACACGTGTGCAGCCAGCGCTACCGCTGCTCTCTGTGAAGCCCTGCTGAATTGGCTATCTTTCAGGCTTTTTCCCTCTCTGAGTATCTTCTTACCCAAACAAGGATTTAAACTGGTTCGAGAAGATCTTTTTCTGGTAAATTTATGTTGCTGATGTCTTCGTCACCTGCTACAGAAATAAAGGTATATATACATATATAAAGGAACCGTAATCACAGAATTGCAGGGGTTGGAAGGGAGCCCAAGAGGTCACTGAGTCCAATCCCTCTGCTAAAGCATTTATATATATCTATTATATATATGTTGTTTTCTTAGCTAAGTTTAAGATTCTCTTTAATTTAACAGAAGAACACTGCTCATCAGAAAATGCATGGTTTGTCTCTGAGATGCAAAGCAGTTTTCCCTGAAGTCAGCGGATCGGATGGGTGGTGTTTGTTCCTCCTGGCACTTTAGTTAGATTAGAAGGAACCTCTGTGAAGTTAATTTGGTGTTGCTCCTCGAGGTATTTTTCTGGGAAGAAAAGTTGTGATTCCTGGCTAAAAATCTCTTCTAATTTGCTTATGTACCAGGAAGTGTTGATTTTGAGGGTCCTTCTTACACTACTAGACTATTGCTTTATATTGTGCTAAAATTTTTTTGTGGGTGTACGGAATTGTAGAATCACGGAATCACAGAGCTGTATGGCTTGGAAGGGACCTCTGGGCGTCATCTAGTCCAACCCCTTTCAATCATTTAGGTTGGAAAAGACCTCAAAAATCACCAGGTCCAACCATCAGCCTGACCTACCATGTCCTATCACTGCTCCGTGTCCCTCAGTGCCACATCTACACGTCTCTTAGATACCTGCAGCGATGGGGATTCCACCAGCACCCTGGGGAGCCCGTCCTGATGCCTGGCCACCCTCTCCATGAAGAAATTCTTCCTGGTATCCAACCTAAACCTCCATGGTGCAGCTTCAGATCACGTGCTGTGTGTTGCAAAAAAATTAGCAGTGTCCCCCCCTCTATCCTCAGAATGACGTTTTAACTCTTCCTTATTCAACACGGCTGCGTGCCAGCAGCATTGATGCATGACAGGCACTCTGTCTTTTCTCACTCCCATCCAGGATGGCTTGCACTGCCGTTCATTTCACTACCAACCGCTCTCTTCCCTCTCTAGTTTTCAATCTGGAAAAACAACAACAACAACAACAACAACAACAACAAAGAATGCACACAAACAAAACAAAACCAGCATGCATGGCCCATAAAACAAATATTTTCGCAGTGACTTGAGCTTGCATAGTCATTAAACAAAATTGTTGCTAGCTCAACAGGATAAAAGCTTCCAAGAAACCCATCTCTTCAAATTCCAGCCTGGACAGTCCCTCTCGTGTTAAAGAATATTAAAAATAATAATGTAAAGATCCACAGTGGGCTGGACTCTGCGGTCACTTACAGCCAGGTAGCCGTGTAACGCGTTGACTACCAGCACATTGTCTCTTGTGGTCTCAAATAGGCTCTTCCCTTATTCTTCAAACAGGATTTTCCTGTTGCTGTGTGGGGGCTGGAAGGTTTAACTACAGTCTGACTCTTCCTGTGATTGTAATTGGCTCCCAGGAATCCTGGCAGATATTGAGTAAGGGTGGAATAGCCTTCCTAGGGCCAGCTCCTGTCATCACAAAACAGCTAAGCAAGCAAACCCCAACCCCCCAAACTCTTTACATTAAAGAATAGTTTTATACTTAAGCCTATTTTGTATCTCCTAAGAAGATTAAAAGAATTAAAGAGGAACCAGGCAACCTGTTTAGTCCATTTAATATTAAGCATATGACACATAGCTTCATCTTTTGCAGGGCCAGAGTAAGCAGAAGGACATTGTTACACACCTTTTATGCTGCTCTTGGCTTCCAAGCTGTCTTCATCCATCTTCAGAGGATCTCACCGACAATGCTCTTCTTCAAGAGCATCACAAAAGCCCTGGGCTGATTCCCAAGCGCTTTAACCATCCATTCGACTGAGTTCCTAACAGGGAAAAAACTCCAACAACAGTTTATCTACATGCTACAGAAGGAAAGGAACACCCAGCTAAAATCCCTGTCTATTCGCAGCGCTGTGCTTGTCCAAAAAAATGCTTCCAGGAAATGCTATTCGACGTGTTAATCATAAACAACCCGGAACACGCTGAGGTGTTCTCTTTGCACTGGGAGCATCAGGCAGGTTGGGGTTTGCTGTGAGGATCGCTGGCTGGAGGTGCTCCAAGGGAGGCAGCGCTCTGGGCAGGTTCCTCGTGCGGTCGCGCTCAGCTCTCGCCTTGGGTAGGGCCTACAGCACCCGGTGAGTATGGCACAGCGTTACATACCTCCAGACAAGGGGTGAAAGGCACGTGTTTTGTCATTAACCACTTCAGTGCTGTGAGAGGAGCCAGAAACTACCCTCATGCTGAAGCATACCCTGGGTATTCCATAGACGTGCGTACGTACTGAGGAGCTGCTGGAGTGCAGTGCGACAGCAGTGGGTTGCCCAAATAAAACCTGGGTCTATCCAGGTGAAAAATGGATCATCGGGAGCTGGTTTTTTCCTTCTTTTCTTTTCAGCAGAAATTCTTGCTTCCCCTTTTGCCCTTTTTTCACTTCACGCTGCTTCTGCATTAGGAATAAGGAAGCACACACGTACCTATTTTTTCCACCCATACAATGTGAAATGCTGCAAAACTTACACACTGGCACATTTATAGGGACAGCAAATAGGATTTGGACAAGCTTTACTCATGTTAAAAAGGGCCCCATGCTGCAAAATTTGCAAAACCACAAGCGTTTAAAGGGGAAAAATCCAACTGATTAATGTAGTCCAGTGCAACTTGGCTCTAGTGAGGTGCTTTAGGAGTCTTTCTCTGCCTTGTCCTCATATCACTCTTTACCTATGTACCCAGCTTGTGTAAATATGAATGATCGTGATTGCACCTTGATGCTTCGAGGCCAAAGTTTAGCAATGGATTTACCTTTAGATCACTACGTTTTGCAATCCAGTCTTGCTTTATAAATGGGCAAATGAATACACTAAGCACCGGGCAGCGGAACACCATTTTCAGCTTTTAACTAAGGAATTCCAATTGTAATCTTGCATGACAGCTACAGGAAGGCAAATGCATTTTGGAGGTAATAAACATATAATGATATTAGCAGCATGGTAGAATCAGCAGAGCACAAAACACAAAACACTTAACTCCAGGAAGTAGATTTTTACTGGAGCATGCAAGTACTTTGAAGCAGAGAATGCTTCTATTCAAGCAGAACAGAAAGTTCGTAAGTGAATCTTCCAAGGAACAAGATAGATAACAATGAACAGAAATAGATATAGAAAATGAACAGGCAGGAACAGAACGGGCACCGCCTCTGCAGGCTGGAAATTTGGCAGAGCGGCAGTGGCTCTTTTGCCCTGCAGGAGTTGGCTGCTGCCCTACATAATTGCCTACTTGGTCCTGTTTCAAACATAGGTGTTCATTATGGGCAAATATATTTGGCAATTGTTTATCTTGTATTGATTAATGGAGGTGAATAAAGACGTGCAAGCGCGTCCAAAGGCATGTACTTACAATTGATAAACAGCTCCATTCCCAGCAGTGCAAGATGGAAACTATCCTGGCCTTTGGTTCCAGGGATGCTGCAACCTATGCAGTCACTCGGTAGGCGTACGCAGGAGGCTCAGGATTTCACTCGCTCCGGAGCTGCTGCCTGCCTTCGGAGCCCATGGCCTGGGTTTCAACACGATGAAGTGAAGCAGCTCTCATGTCCTGGGTATGGACTGCGTCCAAAGGGAGAGTGCGCAAACATCAATCTCCCAAAGCGCATTGCTTGGCTAATTTACACTTAATTTCACCAGACTGATTAAAAAACAAAGCCGTGCTCTGTATTTTATCTGATTTTGATGGCAATTCTAGTTAAGTCAACAAATTAAGAGATCCAAATTATCCAGTCACCAAGTTAATACAGCAGATAACCAGATTACGTACACAATTCTTTTTCTAACCTTATCTCGGAATTTAACGAAGGTCTGGTTTTCTTTTAACCAGGAGAACCCGGCACCTGTTTAGCTAATCGTTTCTGGACACGGTTAGCATGTCACTGGGCACTGGTGGCTGTTGGATATTCAGGGTGTATTTGGATCTCAGCACAGGCCAGTGATGCATGCAGACAATAGCTGCACCCTCAGCTCAGCGCCGGGTGATCACACAGTGCCTGTGCCACCGCTTTGAATCCCACCGTTACCAGGCAGTAGCAGTTTGATGTTGTGCTCTGGCCGTACTGGATGCAGTAACAAAAGGTCTTTTCAGAGGTGGAACATGCAGATGATGGCTGAATCACCTCCGACAGCAGTTTGCAAACAGCACTGGATTTTCACTAGGAGGGATGGTGTTCAGGTTTCAGCAGCTATAAGAGGCAGGGCTTGCCCTCCTCCTCTCTGGCTGCGGCTTGGTGA
The DNA here is from genome assembly GCF_002078875.1 of Numida meleagris. NCBI lineage: Eukaryota > Metazoa > Chordata > Aves > Galliformes > Numididae > Numida > Numida meleagris. Next base: position 187,078,453 of record NC_034409.1, on the reverse strand, counting down.
CACAGTACATGTGACGTGGGGTTCCTGCTCCACAGCAGATAATGCACACACCCCTCCCTGTCTGTCTCGTTCTCCTGCACCTGCTGCTGTGCCCATCCCAGAGCTCTCTTTTCCAGGAAACTCTCCTAAAATAATTCGGGAAGGCAGAGCCCGATGTCCATTGCATTCTGGGATGGCACTCATTTTCAGATACATTTCAAAACTCAACATAGATACCTTAGAAATCACTAAATTGCGGCCCCATCCAAAGTGCCTTGAAAGAGGTCACGTTTTGAAATTAATTTTGCTAATATTTGCTAGTTAACTTTACATAGATGCCTGCAGTCGTCCTCATTTCAGTGGCATTGTTAAGCAAAATCTGACGCACGGTCTAGTCCACGAAATACATATGCCCATTCTCATACACGAAGACTCCTGTTCCTCTGCGCACTGCCACACGCAGTGTGCAAGGGTTCTGCCTTCCGGGTGAGACTGCAAATGCAAGACCTCCATCAGCACCCATTTTGTTCTATGAAAATAATTCATATTTATTCAGTACAGTAGCTCCTCACAGCCGTTCTTTCCTTGTCAATCCCTGCTGCGCTCTCAGCATTTTAAAAGCACTCTGGATCTTTACTGCAAAGCAGCAGAAGAAGTGGCAAGAGCTCGCAGCTCATCTGGTTAGCTTTGGACCTAAAGAACACGTCTGTTTAGCATTTTAGAGGAGAACTTTCCATCTGTAGCTGAGCAATTCAAGTCTTCTTGACCCAGTCATCAGCTTTTTAAAAGCCCATGATGTTTTCCTCTTTGTGTGTGAGGGGCTGCTCAGGCTTGGGAAGACATGGGCTGCAGCACCTCTTCTAGAAAGAAGGGCTGAGGGAGCTGGGTTTGTTCAGCTTGGAGGAGAGAGGGCTCTGGGAAGACCTCATTGCAGCCCACTAATACTTAAAGGGAGCTTATAAACAGGAAGGAAATCTACTTTTTACATGGGAAGATAGTGATAGGACAAGAGGGATGGTTTTAAACTAAAAGAGAGGAGATTTAGATAGGATGCTGGGGAAATTTTTCGTTGAGAGGACAGTGAGGCCCTGGCACAGGCTGCCCAGAGAAGCTGTGAGTGCCCCATCCCTGGAGGAGCTCAAGGCCAGGTTGGATGGGCCCTGGGCAGCCCGATGTGGTGGTGGCAGCCAGCCCATGGCAGGGGGTTGGAACTGGATGATCTTTGACCTCCCTTCCAACCCAAACCAAATTTCAGGGACAAGTGAGGTAAGGAAGATGAGAGCTTGCCCTCCAGCTTCACTGCTGCTTTCAGTAAGCTCTTGGATTCCTGGGTACTTGGTTCAGCTAGATTTCTGCGAGATACAAATGCTCTGCATGCTGCTTAGCACCTCCAAAGTTCTAACATTGATCTTTGTGTGTTAAAAAATTGGCATGTTTTATATACACTTGGGTTTTGCACTGCCGATTTCTCTTAGAGACAGATGTATCTGTCGGAAGCCACCCAGGCCAGGCAGCAGAAGGGTAATGAGTGGTATTTTTGTCTGCTGTTGTACCAGTACGTACTTCCTTCCTTCATCTTAGTCTGCAGCATGTGTTGATTCAGTAGAAAACCAACCCCTGTAATAACTGCAAAGACTTTAATCATCGCAGTCCCAGCTAGTTGTAGTGCTTGTTTTACTTCAGCTAAACAGGAGTTCAAATAGCTTGTGAATAGATGTTTTCACTACAGTAAGTTCTCTTTCCCTTGGCTTCTCACAAGATGAAACATCATAGCATTGCCGCGAGGCACAGATGAGACATCTGGAGGAAAGGCAAAGCTTGTTTTGCACAGAAAGCATCTCTTTTTGAAACAGAAGTAGCCCCTCCTCCGAGCATGTGTTCTCTTCAGACATGGCACAATTTCCCTATTGCTAATGTCTGTCCCATCCATTCCTTCTTGATGTTGGCAGAAGGTACATCTGCATTGACTTAGTGGCGACAAATTCCTGCTCTGAGAAAGTAAGGTCCCACTGGGAAAGCATTAAAATGTTCCACAGGAAAAAAGCATCATGTCGCATTCATATTTCTCTTGCCAAAGATTTCTGTCTTGACAAAGCAAACTGTCGGCATCCACAGGCACTGCCTTTCAAACGTGGTAAATCGTTGTCTCTTTTGCCCTACTAATGTGATGTTGCTTGTTCCATCCTTCCTCTTTCTCTGCAGGATAATACCTGAAGAAAGGTTTGGTTGCAGGAAGGCACGGTGACCATACAACTGACATATAGATTATGTGCAAGTTCACTCCGTATCGGCTGGGTCCAGAGATAGTCAAGACCAACACATCACGTGTGGCACTGGGGAAGAGATGAGCAGGAACATCTCAGAGGCAGAAAAGAAGCAACACCGCAGCTCTGCAGCCTCCAGCTATTTGTCAGCGCACCCATCAGGCTGCACAGCCACTCTAAATGTTTCCAAAACTAAACTAAGCCACTCTGAGTACGAAATGGGAGCAACCACCGTGCTTTACTTAAACCCGTGTCATTTAAGTAGACAAGGGATACAATTCCCAGCTGTGCAATTCCGATGGAAGGATTGACGTTGTTTTCAGACACGTCCTCGATGTCATCCCTTTCAGGTCAGAGGGCATTCTGCAGGGGTTCAGGGGCGTTAGGGTCTCGCTCCAGAAGGCAGAAATCCAGCACTGCGGGGCACTGCAGTAGCCACCTTCCGGCTGAAGCCAGAACTTCATGGGTACCTGCATGCGTTGCACTATGGGAGGAGAAGTGGGGGTCTTGGCATGCAACACAAAGCAGTCTCTTTTTTGGGCAAGAAACCACTTCAAGTTGATAAGCAAGGGGGGAAGCTGCCCATAAGATGCCGGAAAAACTGAGGACAGGAGTGGTTGCTGCCATGACACGCTTACGGCAAAGAGATAGGGCATAAGAGCATATCACTGTAAGCCCTAAAAAGCCAGAGGGGCTTGTGGAGATGGCAGAAAAGACATTCATAGAGGACTGCAATCTTTGAGGCTTGTTTTCATGGGTAGAATTTTGGACAACGGGGTTTTGTTACTCAACAAGAACTAAAGCTCTCCATTCAGCAGGTGGAACTCAGTCATGCTAGGAGTTGAACTCGACTGTACAAGTAAGGGCATTAATGGGTGTGACTTCAGACTGGAAGGAAGTCGGTCTTGGTAACTACAGATCTGCAGTACAGTTTTAGGACACACTTTCTTTACAGTTTGGCTCTGTTTAACAATGCAACAAACACTGTCATCACAATGAGACTGCAGCCTGACCTCCCCACACCTCAGCTATCCATCTACATGGGTTGGCCATCGTAGGGGAAACAAAAGCAAACCAGAGCTTGCCTCGGTGGAAAAGATAAAGGCTAAAACGCTGGTATAATTTAACCTTGCTTTAGGGAATCAAAAACTAGAGCTCATAGTGAATGCAAATACTCATTCCCCAAATGAACAACCAGACACAGCTCATCTTTTAGCATTTTATTGTAATTTCAATCAACAGTGATGGAATTCAAAACTCTTCCCCAGGACCGAGCAGCAATTCATCCAGAAGTGATGTGCCCAAGTCAAACCTCCTCTCCACTGCTATCAACCCAAAGTATAGGAGGCGGCAAATGAGAGAGGCTGCTCAGGGAAGGCTAAAGGTTTACAGATGACTCAGTACTTCACTGCATCACTGCAAACAGGAAGAGGCTATTTTAAAAATAATGGGTCATTTCCATAACCTGAAAACCCACACGTACACCAACAGGTCCTTGCAGTGAGGAATCACACGCCAGGTTTTCCCTATTGTTAACCTCAAACAGAGCCCAAGCGATGGGCACGCTTAAAACCCTGCAGGTAGCTGTGCACAACCTTGTGCAGACTGCAAAGCACTGGAAGAGCCACAGCATACACTGCTGCCATGAATACATTCCTGCGTCTGCAATAACCTCATTTTATCCTTCTGACTCTTTTCCTTGATTCCTTTTAATCATTCCCATGGCATTTATCTGCCTTCAAATAAATCAACCACCCTCTTTGCACTTTGGACACAGCGTTGGGAACTGGTTCAAAAGGCTTCAGCCCTGCAGAAGGCAAGGACACAGATCTGCCTGGGCGTGTTGGCTGCCACCTGTGTTTCGTGGAAGGGAGAGCCAGGAATTATCTGCTGTTTGCAGCCATCGTGGAAGATGCCTCGGAAATCTTCAGTCTTTTGCTGGAGTTGGTCTCCAGTTTGTGCTATTTCTGCAAACTGATAACAGCGTTATCTACTGTAACAGTTACTAAGGCCTCAACTGTGCTGTATGTCTGGAACCATTCAAAATGAAGACTGCTGGTATTTTGGTGAGTCAGAGCACTTTAGACAGGAATTCAGTTCTGAAAACACAGGTCCTGAACTGAAATCAAGGATAGGAATTTTTGAGTTTTTGTTCAAATGTGCCTTTTTTTTTTTTCCAACATTGTTTAAAAAAGTAGTACAGTAGGAGAGTTCCCAACAGAGCATCAAATACAGAACATGAAACACTCTGTCTTAGAACATGATAAACTTCCCTCATCACTTACTACTGCCGTTCATTAGGTACTTCCTAACAGATCTCCAGCCAACAACACCCTGAACTAGTAACACATCTGCAATTGCTCCCATGTGGAATTCTACTGATTTTACAGAAGCTAATGACTACCTGCTAATTATGCAAGTAACTGTCACGGTTTATGCCATCAGCTGAGGAATCAGATCCCACAAAATGTGATAAGCACCTACAGACCTTCAGAGATGAGGCAGGCACTACCCAACGTCAGTCACATCAGCCAGCAGACACACTGGGTGAGATGTATCTAAGCTGGAGGTGTAGGCACCTCTGAGCTGTTCTAACTTCTGCTCCCTCTGCAGTCAGCTGAGAGGAACATCTCGAGAGAGAAATTAGCGTCCCTGTAAGACAGCATGAGAACTGAGCCCATTCCTGCATTATAGTTACTCACATAATTAACTGTCTAGTCGTTAACTGTCAGAAACAGAGGGATTCCACATGAGAATAATTATACGTGCACAAATCGTGTTTGGGATCAGGCTTTGGCTAGCCTGTGCCTGCAAACCTAGACTCCCAAGTCAGGATAAGAGGAGTTGGGATGCGCACGGTCCTCTCTGCAGGTTACAAGTAAAGCTATGGACTGGGCACCTGCTACGCACCTGAAGTCTGGCGATATGAACCCCAGAAACTCCACGCACAAATCTAACAGTGCCTTAGCTTCAGTCCCTAATCAATGCTGCTAATTTATTCTGTTATCTCTTACACGCATTTTGGTCCTGAACTGAAGCAGCACTCGGAACAGCCTCTCTCATGCCGAAGCAAGCAGAGACCCACACATCTGACACACATTTTGCAGCACTGTGCACTACCTGGAGACATGGAAGGCTTCAGAGGTGCGACCTGAGCAGTGGGAACACTGGGAGGGGCCAAGCTCCCTTCCCTGCCTGTTAGCATCATGGGTACTGAGCTTCTGCAGCTGAGGAACCGTGCCGCTCCGTCCCACCACACCCACAGCCAGTCCTTGCTGGCACTGCCATTCTGCACATACAGACACCTCCCCACGATGGGCTGTGATGGGGGAGATGAGGATTTCTGACTGCTAACATGAGCCACGTGCTCTCTGCTGCCCTGTTAACAACAGACAGGCTAGCAAGCCAACCCTGCCTGAATACTGACTCTGTGAGCGCATGCATTCATCTTATTTAAAACAACATGTGGATCTGATGGCCCTGCCTTGAAAATCTGGGCTATTCTTAAAATCGTTACCGTTCTAAAGAATTAACAAAGCTGCTCTATGTCTTGGACTGCAAGTATTTTCTGTGATGCAACAAAACAGCTATAAAAATGAGTATCCGAGTAGTCACAAACTATTGCAAGATTCAAGAAGTTATATGTTACCTACAGATGCTTTCCAAGGTAGCTTTTAGTGAAGTGGCATTGCTAGTAATCTGCATCTGAATGCATTCAAATGCAGAAATACTGTAGAGTGATACTCGCGTTGTGCCTTCACTTGATACCTCCAACACGGCACTTCTGTCTGTGAGGGACAACAGACAACTTTCGTGGCTTATGGCCCAATTTTAACATTAGGTAAGTGAAGAAAAGGAAAGAAGGGAAGAAAAACCAGACCTCTTTAGCAGGGTCTGCTGTGATAGAACAAAGAGAAATGGCTTCAAGCTTAAAGATGGAAGATTTAGGTTAGATGTAAGGAAAAAGTCTTTTACAGTGAGGGTGGTGAGGCACTGGAACAGGTTGCCCAGAGATGTGGTGGATGCCCCAGCCCTTGAGATTTTCAAGGTGAGGCTGGACCAGGCCCTGGGCAACCTGATCCAGCTGTGGTGTCCCTGTCCATTGCAGGGGAGTTGGTGTAGATAACCTTTAAATGTCCCTTCCAACTCTAAGTATCCTATGATTCAGTAAGAGTATTTGAGTAAATGTGTGGACACATGTAGCTGTAATGTAAAGCACGAAATAAATGCCTAAGAAATGTCATTTATTGGCCTTTGCATAAAAATGATGGCGCAAAATGGAAGGCTTCTCTACAGATTCTTAACTCAAACACTGACTAAAAAGTAAGAATGGATCAAACTTTTTTGCCCTCCACACCTCTCTCAAGGACTGTGTGAAAAAGAGTAGAGCCAATTCGTGTCACAAGCTCAGAGCCTTCTTGCTTGGCAAAAGATTTCAAAATCCTATAATGCAAGATTTCCACACTCAGGCTCAAGAAGAACATTTGATCCCAAGGCATCCAACCTTCCTTTTTTTCTTTCCTAGAATGATGGGATGCAGCGGTTGGAGGAGCGCAGCCAGTGGAGTCACCAGCTCCAAACGGCCGGACAAATGTGGAATTACGCTAGGGCCCTCGTGCACACAGAGAGTACTGAGTGTGCTGTGTATAGCTGACAGGGAGCTACTACAGAACAGAATACACACGGACAGCCGAGGTGTTATCTAGAAAGAAAATGGTGACAACTCCAGAAGCCCTTCATGGGTGCTGGACACGAGCAAAGGAACACTTCGTATTCACCACCACGCCACTGCTTGCTGAGGAATGAGTTCCAGGCAGCCCAGGGCAGCCATCCTGTTGTGCCCCACAGCGATACACACTGCCTGGAGAACGTGCATTTAAAGACCTACCTAAGCACTGGGAAAATTCAGCTGCACGCTGGCTTCGGGAGGAATAAGACTGGGAAACTGACTGTGGCTAAGAGGCAGAACTACCCACAGCAGAGTGCATGACTGAGGTTACAGGAAGGCAAGCATATTCCAAGCCAACATCTTGGCTGTCCTGACTTGTGTCTACATTTACCTTCAGATAATGAAGAACTAACTGCAGCAACATCGTCCATCAAGGAGAGCTGCACAGCTGAGGTGCTGACAGAAACTTGTGAGAGCCCCCGCACATACCTGCTCCCGTCGCCAAGCACTGCATCTGCCTTGGTTCTCCTGACAAGGTTAACCCACAGCCAAAGAACCTTCTCAGAAACGAGAGTCAGGAAGACAGGTGGGATTAAAAACTTTAACAAAGCAGAAACATTCACACAAACTGTACTGACTGCGACACCTCCGAGCTGTTCTCAGCAGGGAATTGCCACTCCATTCCAGGTCTCTGCCAGCAACACATCGCCCTTCTCTATTTTGCCTTGACCCCCTTGGCTTACTGATTTGTATGAAGTTAAAATTGGATCAAGACATACAGGCAATATATAACATATAAATACAGAAATATACAGCAGGTAGGATTGGGCCAGTGGTCACCCCGCTACCCAAGACCTGAGAGGAGCTCGTAGCAGGCAGGGATCTGCAGAGGGGTTAATGGACTTCACTGGGACGAACTCGTTAATGACACACAGTTCCACATCCCAAGTGACATGCAGCACCCACCTGGCTGTGCAACTAAAAAACGACTAAAGCAGAATCACTACAGTGAAACCACAGGCTCACAGAGGACACGATTCACCACTGCCAGAGCGGAGATAGTAGATCACATTTGCACAGTAAGGAATTGCACTGTGCTGAGGCTGACTGCACTCTTACCAGAGCACACTGCAAAAACACTGACATGGAAAACACCTGTCCTATATGTGAAATGGCTGAGTGCCCAATTCTCTTTGTGCAAATCTCCTTTGCCATTAAAAAGAAAAGCTGTATTTGGCTAGATGTGCAGATGTAGCATGTAAATCCTTAACTGTAAGAAATTAACTGCATCATAGAATAAACGTGTACCCTCTGTAACAGTTAAAAAGTCAGAGCTTTGGGAAACCTGCTCCACGTCTTACTCGAGCTCTCCCATCACCTGTCTTGACTACACCTAGCACCACCAATGCTGCTCACAGCTTTCAGGGTTCCTCGAGCCTGGTCAGAAGGGACCAAAACATTCGGCACTTGTGCATCAGAGACCTAAAGCAGAAAAAAACACCGTTAACAACCACGTACACAAGGGATGCATTGCTACTCCTCCCCTACAGAACAAACCACATCTTGAGGTGCATGGTTTAACGAGATGGAGGCTGCAGCAGCCCAAGGACTGGCTTGTGCTGCGTGTCCAATCACCACCTTTTACTGCCTTGTTGCAAGTGCTCTCGATCACCTCGCTGACTCCCTCCAGGCTTTTGGAGAGGTCACACAAACCTCCTATGCTTCCAACTTGGGCTAAAGAAAAGCAGCCACGGGGCTGGGGGTGTAACAGACTGCTATCACTCTGCTGCTGCACACAGGCCTGCTGGCACACCAGGGAACTGTGCAGTGCGGTACAGGAGTGCAAAGGGCGAAGATAACAACACTGAGCTCCTTCAGTGAGCTGTGCCACCCAGCCCGCATCTCACAGCTGAGTGCTTGGAACTCAAAGCCTGGGGAGTCATGCCTTGAATGATCTGAGTACAGGGCGGCTCTGGTATAGACAAATTGAGAACTGGGGAATAAGACAGCAGCTGTTTTGAGAGGTAATATAAATGGTCAACGTCAAACATCTGTGCTAGTTTTGAAATCTCCCTCCTATACTGAAGCACAGCAGAGCTGCTCAGATGTGATAATCCCTTTCACTTGAGAGCCCTAGGGCTTGTGTGTGCAGGAGCAAGGTTCAGAACAGATCTGGGTTTAAGTGACTGACCCTAGCATGTCCTTCCTGTAGTTTCTGCAGGAGCAGATAACACTGTCCTTTCATGAAATAGTGCAACCAAGGGCTGCAGTAGGTACTGAATTCACTGTAGGAAGCAGCCTGTGTAAACCTGACCTACATGGACTGAGGCCAGACACAAAGGTCAGCGCTTACTAGCATTCCACTAAATCAGATGCTTAGGATGCTGCATGTAAGTAACTGGACAGCATGGAGCAAGTGAAACCATGGGAATGGAAACTTGCCCAGCAGTGTGAGCTACTCACTGTCGTTGTTTTCCAGGAAGAGGTATTTGCAGAGAAATGGCAAAACCACACACAAAATAGTCGAGTACGTGACGAGGTGGGAAATAGTCAATGAGTGACAACATACCAAACAAAAACTGGGAAAACTCTGTCAAAGGGAGGAGCAGCAAATCAGGGGATTCCAGCACAGGAGATGCTATCAAGTAACAGCTCCCAGCAGCTGGGTGCCTTTTCACATTGCGCTGTTATCCAAAAGGAAATGGCTTGTGTGTGTTAAGGAATGCTCTGACTGCTTTGCTGTTAACTCACTCACAATGCAAAAGTTTGGGTTTTCAGCTGAATCGCACCAAAACCAACACGTAACTTTGTGCCACTGCATCTGAAAGCCAGAGAACGTGAGCACACTATTCCCCATAACCAGGGACTCAGGCATCAGTAGTTTCATTGCAGGACTTCCTTATAGCAGTGCATGACTTGACACAATATGCCAGCTCTAAGTTTTACCTCTATATTACCCACGTCCATTTTTTCTGCAAACCACATGAGGGACAAGGAGCAGCACTGGAAGTCTGCAGTTAACAGAAGGGTCACGCTGCCTTACTCATACCTTTCAGTTTCCTAAAATGTACTTCTCTAAAAAGTTACTTCCAGTGAGCTTTGGATTTCGGTAGTTTGTGATTCATGAAAGGAAGAATCCCTACCTATCCCCTCACCCCTCATTTTTCAAAAGCGTGAAGATTGGCTTAAGGATTTGTCAGCTCATGGACTGCTTGTGTGGCATGGATGTGCACATGGGCTCCCCAGTGAGACATGGTGCAAACCCAGGTTCATCACTGCACAACAGAAACAGAGCTTCTTCCCAGGTCTACAGGCAACAGAGCGGGGCTTGCAGCCAGCAAACCTCAAAAGCCGACTTGCTTTGGACAACCCAAGCTGCGATCAAGTCGTGCTAATGAGCGCAGCACGCACAAACCACAGCTACACCAGAGCATCCCAAGCATTAACTTGTTCTACTCAGAAGTGCTGGGGTTCTTGCTGGGTACGTGAAAGCTGGGACACAGCCAACCACAGAGCTTACAGCCAGCCCGGGCCCCCGGCCAAGTCAGCTGGGTGTGTGAAGGCACACCTTCAGTGCAGGGCTCCAGTCCTCACAGCTCTGCGGGAGCTGGGTGGGCCAAGCAATACGATTACTTTTTAAACCACAAAATATTGTCTCATTCCACCAAGACGAAAGCTCTTTGGGTAGTGCTGGACTGCGTGGTTGTACTTATGGTCTCAAGAGAACCACCTCCACTCAGCTGAGAAGCAGAACGTTCGTCCGTTCCCACTGCTCAGGAAGTTTCTCCCGTTGCTAGCTGGGAAAGTGAGTTTCCCCACAACTGCAATCTCCTGGACGCAGACCGCATGCGATTCCGCCAAGGCCTGTCACACTGCCCTGATTAGCAAATATTAAGTTCACTATCCTAATCCCCGTCCAGTGCCAAAAATAGAGGTAACTTCCTGTTTCACTATCGCCAATGAGTCCTCGCTTAAATTCACGGAAGTTCCAAAAAAACCCTGAGGTTTCCTTTCTCTCAAAACCAGTTCCTGCGAGCCAGGACTTGCAGTAGCCTGTGCACCCCCAGCCCATGTCGTGTAACTGCTACTGAACTGCAGAACGTGCCCATGACACCCGAAGAGGCTCCTCTTGTGCTGAAAAACAGGAAAACAGAAGTTAACACAGAAACCCTCGGGTCTTCCAGAAATTTAACCATTCCCTACAGCTCCATTTATGAACACTTACAAACATACAGAACCCTTCCATTCTCACCTGTGTTTTCTCAAGTTTTCACTGCTTGAAGAACCAATATTTCATTTCCCTGAATTGTTATCATTAAGATACTTGGAAGCACCATACGGAGCTACTTACCTACTCCACCCAGGTGAATCCACTCTCTCACCTTGAAGCTGTTACCTCTCCACAAAGCATTTTGGCACGTCCTTACAGAAGGAAACCATCACAGCAGCTTCTCCAACGTCAGGCTCAGAGCAGCCATTTCAATGCGTCTGTACCTGTGTTTTTCACAGGCCCTAAAGGCAGCAGCGTGCCTGTGACGCTACAGCTCTCCCCTTTCATCCACAGGGACTGCAGACAACAAACAAAGTGGAATTTTAAAGCTTATTTACACGCCAAGACAAATAGAGATCGCGTGTGTCATCTTTAGAAGCCATTACGAAAACCTTCCCACCCAGTTGACTTGCACGCTGGCAATTACATAGGACCAACAATTAACGCAAACTGAGAGAAGCCAAACATCCTGACAGTTCTGCGAGCTGTGCTGACACGGATGGTGACTCCACAAGAACAAAACGCCTTCTAAGTTCCCCTGGAACACTTTTACACTCCATCTTGTAAAGGTGTGCATTTCTCATGCAGATTGTAGCCATGTTTCCAGTACGTTATCCAGTGAAGGCTGAATTTACAGCAACAAATTCTTTCGGGTTTTAATTAGGAGCAAGAATTTACTGTGATGAAAGCAAGGAAAACATACAAACGTGTAACTAATTGCTTCTCTGAAGAAAGAAGGCAAACACATCACACGTTCCTACTCATTCTCTGCACCCTCTTCCACGACTTCCAGCTGCTTCTCCTGATTCACCAGACACAGAGTGCTTGCTTACCTGAGCGCACTGGGACCAAAATCATTTTTGCAACAAGGAAAACTCGTCATTTCTGCAGCGTAGGGTGCTGGCACGGCGAAGTACAGACAAACACCACAGCTTAGCGGGCTCAGGACCATACAAATACTTGAAGCACCTTTCATAAACTGCATGAAACCCAGAGTATATGCATGTATTTAAAACATAGCAAAGGCAGCCCTTCAGTTCTTTTGTCACTTGAAGTCATGAAACGTTGAGGCAGTGCTTATTTCTGCAGTACGGCTATAAGCTTCTTAATCTTGCAATTAAGACCATCTGGGTCAGAAGGTAAGCGGGTACAAGCATTTCCAGACGAACAGTGTAAAAAGATTATCTAGGTTTGAGATAACACAGGTTTTAAAATTACAATCTTCTACGTTATGACCAGTAAAATCTAGACCCTGACAAATATTGGGTCCCCCAAACTCATGAAAGTGAACTACACAACACAGGAAACTCTTTTACTTGTCTCGGTGAATACGTAGCGAAAGGAATGCTTGACGTGGCAGACATCAGCAGCATCTACATTATCGGATAAAGGCACGTGGTAAAACACTGAAGTAATTTTGTCTGTAAAGCAGGATCCCTGCCTCCTCCACAGAGCAGCAGCACAGAAACAAGATGGGGGAAGGAAGAGAAAGAATGAGTGCAGGTGACATCCAGCGATACTTCGCGCATAAAAGCAAAGCATGTAGTCACTAGGCAGTTAGCCTAGACAACTTCATATCCATGTCTTCTACCATTTATAGAAAAGACACACACCCTGTCACACTACTGACCATCATTACTTGGTATCAGCTGCACAAACAGAAGCATAGGCTTAGCTTTAAAGTTTAAGGACAGCAACTGTTCTGACACATAACACTGCCTGCTCCCCCCCCCAACAAAGCTAGAAGTACCCACACAGAAATAAAACAAAGAGAGCAATGCTTTTAATTCAAAATTCTTCAGACGTATGAAACTGTAACTGGAAGTTATAGTGGCAACAGAGCATTACACTCTCTTCTTCTGTGATGAATGCAGCAAAACTGGATAAGGTGGGGGTGGGCAGAAGGTACGTGAGGTGCATGTGCTGTCCTAAGACACCTGGCCCTTTGCGGGAGGGTGGTGAAGGCAAAACTCTGGCTCAGATTCGTTGACAAAAGGGATGTGAATTTAAAGAGACAGAAGAATGGCAAGTATTGCTACAACACCGACAAATATTGAAAAACGCTGAGGTTTAGGTTTTGTGATGTGAATTACTTAACGCCTCATGACAGTCCTTCTCCACCATCTGACTGCACCGTGGGGAAGACAGACCACCATACCTGTGTAGTTATTGTGAGGTGTGATCCTGAGAAATTCACTGCACTTACCTCCAGGAGGAGCCAAAATACCTTAGAAAGAAAAACTTTTAAATCCTTTCTCCTGACCTACACCACTATTGGGATTTGGCCCGTACTTCCAGGGAGCCTATGAAACTCTCCAGCTCCTCTCAGTGGAGTATCTTCTTGAAGGAATAAAGCACTTTATTTCACAGGAATCAGCTGTAATGAGAAACCACGTTATTTAGCGCACCGTACAACACACTATGTTTCCTCCCACTTTTGAGTAAAGATTACTACAGTAATAACAAGAGAACTCGCCTTCCCGTAACAGAAATTAACCTCCCCTTTGACAAATTGATAATTTCCCCATTCTGTGACACAGAGCCCAACACAAGCAGCAGTGATGCTCAATGCAGAGCACTCTGCAAGCCATCTCCCCAAAGCAGAAGCCAGGAAGCAGGCGTGCTGAAGCCAAGACAGCACCCGAAGGCAGCGTGTTGATGAAGATTAGCCAATGCTACGCAGCAAGCACTGATTAGAAGGCAAGGAAACAAGTCAGCTTGGCCAAATCCAGACTGGCTAAGAGGTCTTAACGCCACAGAATCATAGAATGGCTTGGACTGGAAAGAACCCCAAGGACCAAGTTCCAACCTCCCTGCCACAGGCACAGCCACCAATCTCCAGACCTGGTACTAGACCAGGTTGCCCAGGCTCCCATCCACCCGCTCTCAAAGGTTACCCCATCTTACCCTCTCCCTGTGCGTGGCTCTATAGATAAAAGGACAGCGCGTTGAGGAGCGAGCAAAGCTCCTCCTGCTGGCCACGCACCGCCCTCATCAGCCACACATCCCCAGCGCTGCCACCGCCGGAATGAAGGCGCGGCCCAGCGGCCCCACGGCGGCTGGCAGGGACGCACCGTGCTCCCCGAGGGCTCCCCGGCCTCCGCGACACCTCAGCCCCGCTCGCTAAACGCACGCGAGGACAAGGCAGCTCGGCACCACGCTCCCGGGCCCTCTCCCCAGCGTCCTGCCCTCCCGCCGCAGCGCGGCCCCGGCTCGCAGCGCCCCACGCCGCCGCGCACCCACCTCGGGGGGCGCCGCTCCGCCTCAGGGCCCCGCTGCGGGCTGCAGCAGAAAGCCGCGCGGAGCCCTCCGCGAGCCGCCACGGCGGCCTGCTCCTCCGCTTCCAACCCTCCACACCACCTCGGAGCGACCGCCCAGCTCCCGCTCTCCCCCTTTCCCGACATCTTAACCCGGCTCGCGGCCGCTCCTCCTGCGCTAAAGCAATCCCGCGCCACCAACATGGCGACGGCCGCCAGCTCCCCCCCTTCCCCTCAGTCGCACCTGGCGGCTGCGCGGCGCGGGGGCTGCCGGGAGACCGAGTCCCGGCGCTCCTTCCCACCGTACGGCACGCTGGCGCGAAAAACTACAACTCCCAGAATCCTTTGCTCCATCCAATGGGAATGCAGCGCCTCAGCCTCTCGCCCCGCCCCCGCAGGCGAGAGGGTGATGTCATCGCCCGTTCATTGTGCTCGCGCTGCGCCGCCTCCCGCTGCCGCTGCCAGCGCCGGGCACGGCGGGGCTGCCCCAGTGCTGTACCAGCGCACCACGCCCCCCCCCCCCTTCCACCCCGAGGCTTCCTCGCACCGAACGCGCACCGGGAGCGGGAGGCGGCTGCACGCCGGGGTTCAGCGCCCTGCTGGGGGTGAGCGGGGCTGCCCTGCGCCCGGACCCGGGGGAGGCGGCAGCGCGGCGGGGGCTGCCCGGTGCCAACCCCCGGGGGGGACGCACCCGCCCGGCCCCGCTCTGCCCGGCTCCCGCCTCGTTTTACGGTCGTGGAGAGGGAGGAAAAATCCCAAACCAGGTGAGTGCCGCGCTCCTTTTAAAAAAAAAAAATAAAAATTAAGAACGTGTGGGATTTGGGGTGGGTTTTCGTTTGGGGTTGTTGAATTGTCCCCCCCCCCCCCCCTTCGCCTCCCCCTCCCCTTCAATGCGTTTGTCCGCACGGTGCATTGCCCAACGCGAGGAAGCGCTGCCGAGCGGGCTTGGAGGAAAAAAAAGAAAAAGGAAAAAAAATCCAGACTGAAGGAAGAAAGCCAAATTGAAGGCAAAAATCCACATTAGGGGAATAAAGCCAAATTTAGGGGGGAAAAAAAAAACAACAACGAATGACAGAAATAATTCGGCCGTGGAACGCTGCGCGTCCCGGGAGCGCCGGGGCGGGGATGGGGACGGGGCAGTGCCCCGCGTGTCCCCGCGCCGTGCGCCTGCGGAGAATGCCGTGATGTGATGATTGCTGTCTCCTGATTCCCCTCGTTTCGTGCTGCACTGAGACCGGGATGGAAGGGAAACACACAAACAAAAGGACCGACCTCTCAGAAAGTCGCACAAGGGGTTGTTTGTTTATTCGTTTATTTTTTTTCTAAGCATTTTTCTTTTTTGGGGGGTGGGGGGTGTTTTTAAGGTTTTTCTTTCTTTTTTTTTTTCTTTTTCTTTTTTTAAGGTTTCGGGGTCGGTGGTGCACGGTGCTGCAGGGTCCCCCTGCTCTGAGCCCTCTGCAGGAGGTTGGGGTCACGTCCCGGCTGCGTGCAGAGATTTCGGGTTCCGTTTCTGAGCTGCCCGATTCCTTATTCTAGTTTCCATGCTGTCAAACACAGCCTTTGCCCTGTTCATAAACGCGAGCAGGGCAGCTGTTTTAAACTTCTTAACAACTTTGTGCTCTGGCAGAACTCTGTTCTGCTGCATCCTCTTTGCTCTTTGTGAGATCTTCACTTGCACGTTGCTGTGTCGGTGCAAGATGCAAAGACACTTCCCCAGCATGGCACTCCATGGGGCTTTTCCCCTTCTCCAACCCCGCTGCTGCAAGGTCCTGGTTTTCCTTCCTTCCTCTCCAGTCCTGGCTCCGAGGAGAGGAACAGCAGCGTGTGGAGGAGTCGCCTTTGTTGTTTCATTTTTATTTTTCGAAACCATTTTTAACCATATTTATTTCCTGGAATGCCGGTTTCCTCTTTATTTTACAAGGGAGGGAGCTGGGAGCCTAATGCAGGGTTTCCCTTCCTGGCTGTAAGACTTCTCCTTTACAGCAGTGATTTCGTTGGCTGTGAAGGATGGCACTGGGAATGGAGTGACAACTTGAGAGCGTATCCCGGGAACTGCTCTGGGAAATGGTGCTGAGGATCTTGCAGGAAGGAGCAGAAGTCCGTGGTTTTGTGGTTTCGAAGTAATGACACTTCTGTGATGATGCTGATATTGGATGCTGCTTTTGTCTTTATTTGCACTTTTATCTTTACATAGATGCATTGGGAATGATGCTTGTTTTGTGAGTATCAGTTGAGTTTAGAAGGACTTGTAACAATGTTAACTTGTGTGCTGACATTTCGAGCTACTCAAGAAGCAGATTAGAGAAGTAGTGTAGAAATCTGTGCTCTAAGATGAATTTTGCTTTGCAGCACCAGAAACAAAAATGGACCAAAAGCTGCAAATCACTCAGGGGCTCAGTAATTCTGGGGCAAGCACAAAGCTGGGCTGAGGAGTTCCTTCCCTTTGAGTAACTGGAGTCAAATGGTTTCAAACTAAAAGAAGAGAGATTTCGATTGGATGTAAGGAAGAAGTTGTTTATAATAACGGTGGTGTGGCACTGGCACAGGTTGCACAGAGAGGTGGTGGATGCCCCATCCCTGGAGACACTGAAGGTCAGGCTGCATGGGCTCTGAGCACCTGATGGAGCTGCAGGTGTCCCTGTCCATTGCAGGGGGGTTGGACTGGATGGCCTTTAAGGGTCCCTTCCAACTCAAACAATTGTATGGATTTCCTAGCGAGGAATTGAGGTCTGAGGAGGCAGTGAGTTTCTGGAGGAGGAGGAGGTGGTGGAGGAGGGCTCTGTGCCAGAGGCTGAGCTTCACCACTGGGCATGGGCAGGGAAGGTGAGGGTTATGGAGCATTCCTCTGTTATGCTCCTTTTCTCCCCAGCCCCATAAAATGTAGACTCAAAGGACTGTAGGGGTTGGAAGGGACCTCTGGAGATCATTTGGTCTGAACGAGAAATCATACTAGCTGGGAATTGGATACACTCTCTAATTCTTAAAACATGTCATTTTTTTTTTTTTTTTGTTCTAGGGCAGGAGCAACAGTGTGAGTGCAAGCCTTGCTCTCGGCAAAGAGCGAGAAATGTGGCAGGGGCTGGTTTCTGCATTTTGCCAACAGCTCCAGGCAATAGGACAGGACAGCTAAGGATTCGTGGCAGTAGTGTGACCAGCGTGGCAGGAGCATGTGGGGAGGGTGCACCCAGCAGTGCTCAGGCTGTTGAAACCAGGAGGTTTGCATGGGTGCTTGCAGAGCTTGATAGCCAGAGGTTTAGCAGACAGTAGAATCACCTTTTTTATTACAGGTGGATTTCCAGTGCTAAAACCATCCATGTGTGTAGATAGAGCTTGGGGCAGAGATGTGTTCTCCAGCCCAAGCTGGGCTGGTGCTAAGCATTACGTGACCTAAGGCAGCGTTTTGATTCACTCTTCAGCTCCTGTGATTTCATTTTGCAGCAAGACACTTAGCTTCCTTCCCTCCCATTGATTCTGTCAATAGCTGACTAACTCCTCGTGTTATTTTTAATGGCTCTCTTACAGTGTGAAACAGCTGGCCTGTCGTGTTTGTCGTGCTGACCCGGGGACTCTTGGCCATGGATTTAAATTGAGAGAGTTGGGTCAAATATTTCTCGGGTGCTAATATGCTGAATTAATTAGGGCAGAACAGGGCTTGAACGTGTCCCCTGTCGGTACTTAAACAGAATCTGCACTACCTGAAAGTATGTCACTGTTACAGTGGTTTTATAACTAATCTGTGCTCTTAAGCATTGGCTCTGAATGTAGGACAAAGGCAGGGTGTTAGCAAGATTTGTGTTGTAGTGTTATTTGATTTCACCTTGTGTAGATAAAAAATGATTAGAGAGCTCGTTGCATTGAGCTCTGGAGGGATATTGAGGCTGCAAACAGCTTGAGAGCTAATTGCTGTTTGTCACCTCACCTGAAGTTACTGCTCTCCCACTTCTTTCTGTGCAGAGAGGTGTGCTCTTCTCTAATAACTTCAGGCAAAATTTAAGCCACCTCCTTAAACTAACCTAGCTATAACTTTCCTGAGATAATTAGGGAACACTTGTACAAACAGAGGAAGAAACCTTTAGTAAGACTTTACATTGCTGAAGCTATGTAGAGTGTCACTAAAATCTGCTATGTTCTATTCAAGATCAGAGGATACCCTGTTTATTTTCTTTCCTTATAACAAAAATAACTTTTTTCCTTTTTTTTTTAAAGGCACTGCTGAAGTAGAAGTTAACTGTAGCACTTACGTATCTGAATAGTGTTTTCTTTTAGATCTTGAGATGAGGAAGGACAGGAAAAGTTGTGCTGGCATGATAACGGATGAGCTTGCACGTGGTTTCCCAAAAGGCTGTATCCTGCAGAGTGAGTTTAGAAGGGGAAGTAAAAAAAAAAAATGTTAGAGGTGCCAAAGTGTGCAGGAGTCAAGCCGTGCCTGGGGGACCCAGTCCTGCTGGAGGTGCTGGACACAGGGAGGAACATGATGCAGAGCCCCAGCAGCCCAACCCGTGGCTGCACTGGGCTGCTCCTCATCTGCCAAGAAGTCACAGAGAACTGAATTGTGCTGTTTGATTTGCATGCACCGATAGGGAAGGGGCTGCTAATGATGTAGGGGAAAAAGAATGACGTGTGTCTGATGAGCAAGTCCTGCTCTGCTCTGCGCTGGGTCAGTCTGAAGACACGTGGAATTGCCAAGCCCTCTGGTCTTTCTAGCAGTCGCCCTTCTGCTCCAAATACCCGTTCATCCGTGGGTACAAAAGTGATGGGAAGTGTGGAAAAAGCTGTGCAGGACTTAGATCGGTTTTGGAGGTGAATGCCAGCGTTCAGATTTCCAGATGATCAAAGCCCAAGTGGAAGGGATTGCTGCGATTAGAAAGGAAGTCATGCTTCCAGCTGCCCAGATTTTGGTTTTGCCGTATTGTGAAGCGTGCTTTCAGTCATGAAAAGCGGACTTGAAAAATAATCATTAGCACTTCTCTGTGATTTAAATTTCATTGCCTGAACTCAGAGGGATGGCAAATAGATCAGTCAATGCTTTTTATCTAACAAGTTCTTAAAGGGAGCCAGCTTCGTTTCTAATTAGTGAGAGGTTCTCTGCAGGGCCATCTTCTGTGCTTCCAGGCCCTGATATATGGGGTGTTCATGAATGTTGTGGATGCAGCACTGGGAATATTTATTTCGAATAACTTCCTTTCTTAAAAACATGCTGAGACAAACCTGTGTACACAACTTATTTCTTGGACAACCTGATTTCCTGTTAATGACCTCAAAAAATCCAGTGAGAGGTCTCCACGCTGCAAACAGAGCTCTTTGCTGCCTTATTTTCCTGTTGCTTTCTGATAACGGGAGGGAATTTTAAATTCCACCTTCCCTAATGCTGGAGGCTGGGGATTTATTGTAATGGCGTCTGAACCTGATCACCAGAGAGAGGAGGAGCCTGCCACTGAAAGTAGTCCTGTTTGGTTCGTGCTCTGTAGGTATTAATTAAAATACCTGAACAGTAAATGCAGGCTCAGGAAAGCTTTCATGGTTTATTTGGTATTCCCCTGAGATCCTCGAGAGAAATGGGATTACTCCGTTCTGAGATGAATAAAATATTTGGATGTGAGACTCAGGTGGCCTCTCTCCGTTGCTCTGAAGTTACCATGAGAACATTTGTTCATTTTTGAGACAGAGGTTAAGAGACATAACAGCCTTTTTATTCTGGCGTCTCCCCTGAAGTCCGTGGTGTGTCGCATCCTGGGGAGTGTCAACTCTGATAAACCTGTGGTAATGAACTCAATTAAAACCCCAACAAAGACAGAAGTGATCTGTAGCTTGCACAGGGGCAGGCTCCGGGCTCCTGAGGACCCTGGGGGAGCCTGCTCCCAGTGCTTGGATTCATGGGCTGCACAGCCCGTAATAAAGATGGGCAGCGGCAAGTTTGTAGGCTGGAGGTTCAACCTGTGCGGTAACGCCTTCGAGCTCTGCTCCTCCTCTCTGCAATCTCTCTGGTTCTGTGGCATGAATACAGAAAAGAGATTCCACTACAAAGGGGCAATTTTTACACTTAGCAGCAAATTCCATGTTTTCTATCCCAAACCTGCTCGGGTGAAGTCAGTATCCATACCATCCCCAGTTCCTCCAGCCCTGCAGGCAGTAGCTGTCTCCCATACTGTAGCCAACAGAGTTTTGCATTGCCCTGTAACTTTTTAGGTATGCATCTGATAAGACAGATCCAGATACAGGCAGATACAGACATCCAGCTGTAAATATTTATTCCAGGCCCCGTTCTGTGGTTATGGGGTGCATGGAAAAAAATCCTGTGGAAGTTGTATCTGAGTTGCATGTACCAGGAGCCTGAAACGGCAGAAGCGAGGCTGGTGCCTGGTTTCTCTATTGCATTTGTCCTTGTTCTGAACAATTTGTTCCTTCTAAACAGGGAACCGTGCCCATTTTCTTCCAGGCAGCAGTATTCACATTTCGAAAATATGGTAGTAGCGTTTTGCTCAAATAGATGGATGTGTGTGTGTGCGTGCACGTCAAAACCCCTCAAATAATGTCGGATTTCTGTTAACTCTTTTATTTCAGCAGCCAAATGGGAAGTGTGGAGTATGAGCTCTTCAGGCTAGTGAGTTTGTGGTCGACTTATTTATGAGAGAGAAGCATGAGTGTGTGGCTTGATTGGAAAATGCTCTGCGGTGCCTGTAGGAATGAGGTTTCTTGTGCTCTTCGGTGCTGCCAAGTGCTGACCATCTCCCCTATGAATGTGGCAAGTATTTGGTGCAGGATCCAACCCTACATTCTGTTCTCATCTACCCCCCTGAAAAACTGGGAAGCTAAGTTAGTTATATCCACGCTGTGATCCTTAGGTAATCCTCAGTATTCCCCTTGTGCTTGTAGATCCTGGAAGCTAATTGTATTAATGAAAGTTTTCTTAATTAGGAAATCTTTTTCTTTTGTTTATATATGTATTTATATTATTGTGTGCTATTTAAGTCTATTATTTATGTACGTATTAAGTGTATTTTACGTAGTTCTGCTGCCTCAGTCCTGCAGAAAAGCCGTGTCTCATTGCATTTGCACTTGGCTGTGCACATAGTCAGTCCCCATGATGGGGACCAACCCTGTCTTGCTGGGATGGGGGATGCTTACAGCTCCTCATGGAGTTGCTGCACTGTTGTGCTTCCACCATTAATAACTTGGTCTCACACATCATAAGCCTTCAGTCTCTTGTCAGTGGCCATCCCATTTATATTGGTGTTGTCTCTAACCTGTTGTGCAGCTGGATTAGGAAACTACTTGTATAAAGACAATCTTAATTTTTTTCCTATTTTTTTGATATTTTTGCTAAGTTGGCTTTCTTGGAACAGTGTCTGCAGACCAATTCATTTTGCAGCCATGCAGGTGCTTAGCTGGTATTCAATTTTAAAAGGTCTCCTCTATTTAGAAATTCACAGAACCAGAGGATATCTCAAATTGAAAGGGTCCCACAAGGATCATCAAGCTTCTCGTCCCCTCAGTCTGTGCATACAGCCAGGATTGCCCCATCCCAGGTGCAGAATCCAGCACTTGCTCTCATCAAACTGAAGAAATTCAGAATAAATTGAGCATTGATGTCCATGGCTAAATAACCAAGGAGCGCGTTCACTGCGGGCTGAGCCTAATCCTGTGCGAGTAAAGGAGGCTGATTGTGAAATAAATATGAAATAAAGTGTCTCATTAAATTGTGCAGTTTTACTAAAGCTGTCGCCACGGGGAGGAAAAACCTGGCATGAATTCATGTTTGTTTGCTTCAGCTGTCAGTCAGCACGGCACTGAGCTTGCTGCATCCGTTTGCAGAGTGGCCGTCAGTGCCCAGGACATCCCGCTTCAATGTCAAACTCCTTGCCGAAAAATGTGTGAAACTGCATGAAAAGTGGTTTCCATCGCCTTAACGCATCTGTCACGATATTCCTTATTTTGCTTGGTGACATCAGTTCTTGGAGATGCTGGAATGCTGTGAAAAATATCTCCTGTTCAGTGTTGGGTGGTGCATAGTTAATGCACTTACTTATGTCCGTATCTGATAGTGTGGAGGGTTGGTCCTGAACCTCCATGCTGCGACTTAAGGCCGTTCCCTCTCATCCTATCACTGTTAGCTGGGAGAAGAGGCTGACCCCCACCTTGCTATGCTCTCCTCTCAGGGCACTGTAGAGTGTGATAAGGTCTCCCCTGAGCCTCCTTCAAAATTCCAGATCTTTGGGTAAGACTTTTTGCTGTCAGCCCCTACTTTGTACTGTGAGAATCTGAATTAGCTGCAGCTTGCTGGTGCTGTGGTAGTAAAAGTAAGCGGTGCTGTACCTAGGGGCAGGGAACAATGTTAGTGATTTAGGGAATGAAGTGTCTTTAGTTTCACTGCAAAGCAGTCTGTATATTGTTTGCAGTTTTCCCTAAAAGGTCTTTGCAGGCAAAACAATTGAGTTCTGCATCTACCTGCTTGGTGATTGAAGGCAAGGCGCTCCCAAACTTTGTCTCCTGGTTGCCTCCATCTGTAAAATGGAGATAACCTCAGAGGGATGCCTTGAATATTCATCAGTGATTTATTGTACGCTACTGATGAAAAGTGTTACGGGCGATGCTAATGAAGCTTTGAGCTCAGCCTCTGGTGCACATTGATCGGTGTTTCAGACATCTTCAGTCTCTGCACTGAGCACTAGCAAATTCTGAACTGGGCTTAGTCCGTAGATGACAACGATAACTCCAGTTTATGCGGGGCTTTTCCTTTGGAAGAACTCCAAAGAATTTTATGAAGTGTTATGCGAGCTCTGGGCTGCGTGATGGGTTTTGTAATGCATTCGGCAGCAGTGTGTGAGAGAAGAGGAAGAGAGAAATAACGCCGTGTGTGGTGAGGACAGCGCAAGCAGGTGGGTAAGGAGTCAAGCTATCACTGGCAGAGCTGTGGCTTGGCTTTGAGGCGATCTGGGATTCCTAGAGCTCAAGTGACTGTCGTGCAAAATGCAGCGTGTTTCTTGTGGTCTCATTGCACTGCAGTCTGGGTTCAATCCCAGTCAAGCAGAAAGAGCACTCTTTGCTCTCAGGGGTTTCCTTCTTGCGGAGCATGTGCACTTCTGAAGATGGTCGTTCTAAAACTGTGGTACAGAAATGTGATTTCAGTGATTTCTCAGCCTAGATGACAGCACGCATCATGTCCTCTTCTTACAGAAGCAGAAGGCACAGTCACTTGGAGCTTGCTCTGTACATCCAAAAGAGCTGAAAGTACAGCCCAGAGAATTTACGCTCCAACTCAAATCCCATTAACTCTAAATCCTCTTAGGTGTCGTGAATCACTTTGCAGAGATGTTGGCTAAGGTTTGATTGGGTCTGCTCTCTGAATGATGGAGCATTGTCTTCTCTGAATCGTAGATGCCAAGGTTGGGTTGTCTGAAGGTGAATGTTGTTGTTGTTTGGGACCTACGCCGTCACTGGAGAGAGGTGGTGGATTCAGCAGTGCTCTGAGATGCTTACCTCATTCACAGATCAGATGGGGAATCTGGACCTTTTGTGAGACATTCTAGTTAGCTCCTCAAACATAGTTAAGAAGAAACTGCCACTGGGTGCAGTGTAATCTGCCAGAGTGGAATCACAAGTTACTGCTTTTAAAGACTTGACACAAGGTTCAAGCTGTCAAATCATTTGTTAAGGAGAGGTTCATCAGCTCTTGTATTCCCCATGTAAGAACACATTTCGAAGAGGTTTTGAGCACTTGGGCAAATATTGAAGCTTCAAGAACTCAGAATTGCTAAAAACCAACCTGGATAGGTTTGGAAAGTGGCTAATGCAAATTAGCAGCTACATCTGGAAGTTGTGACAGGAACACAGGGAAGAAACGTGTTGCTGCTGTGTGTGCTCTTGTTGGACAGGGACGGATGTCCTAAGCAACCAGACAGCTGCAGCCAAACAGGAATGGCAAGAGCCTGACCACCATCTTTACAGAGCACACACTAATTTGGCCTCATTCCTGCTTGCCTGTTGATCGCAAGACTTGTAGAAGTCGGGTGGTTCTTGTAATTTTTGCTGAAACAGTTTTTCCTTCGGAGCCATCTGATCCTGTTAGTTAGCCAGGCTACACGATTGCAAAAGACTGCTTTCCATATCAAAAGAGAAATAAAATGTGCATAACGCTTGAAGGAAAGGGGAGCTTGTTAAATTCAGGTGCTTGTTGGCAATGTTCAACCGCAGCTTACCTGGTGTGGAGGAGAGCTTACACTGTGTCATCTTTAGGCTTGGCCTGGGCAAGCCAGTGTTTCTGTTTGGAGCACCATCATCCCATGGCTAATGGAGACATCATTAGTTGATAAAGCGCAGTTTGAGGCTTGGCTTCCTGCCTGTGCCTCCCAGTTATATATGCATACACTGAACTTTGCAATAGAAACAAAGCACAAAGAGTAATTATAGCCTGCGGAGTGATTTTATATTTGGGGTATATTGTGTTGCTGGTAGTCTTAAAGCCTCTGAGTCATGTATTCTGGTCTTTCTAGGTACTTACTTATAACTCTCTACGTTCTATATTTTTGCTAAAGCCCACCCCTCATTAAATGTATGTATTGATGACAATCAATGGCTGTATTCATGTTTAGTCTAGTGCATTTTTCAACTTTAGGATCTTGTTCATTCATATTGCTGTAATTGATCCCTCCTAGAAGTACTCTGGTAATTAGAGGAGAGGCTGATTTGCAAGCATTACTGTGACACCTATAACCACCCTATCTTGTTTTGATCCTTTCATTGCCTACGCTTATGACTTTGTGTATCATCTCAAGTAGGACCTGCTGTTTGTGTGCAAAATGAAGGAGGGGCGTGAACTTCTCATTTGCATGTTAATGGAGCTTTGTCTGGGCACGTGTTATGGGGATTCAAGCCATGCTGTGCAGGAAAAGATAACATGTCCAGTACGTAAATAACTTTGATGGCTAGTAGTTCTGGCATTGCTAATAACGCGGGCCATTTTCTTCAATATTTCACATGGACCAAGGCAATTGATGTGATTTAGGAAGAGAATTATTATGGAAAATGCTTTCCCGTAACCACCATCCATCTGGAAGAGCTTGTAATTTGTGCGCCCTTTCGAAAGTGAGGATGTATTAATTGGGTCTTAATATGTGATGTAACACACAGAAACACATTGGAAAATATTGAAGCTCTGAATTCAGAGCTGAATTTCTCGTATGTAAGACATGCATGTTGCTGGGAACGTGGGTTGTTCTCAGTAACTGCACTGAAATGCGGATGCGCAGGTTATTTTGTGAAGTTAATTTGGCTTTGAGGGCTTTGTCTAAAACATTTTATCCTCAAACTTCTGGTTTTAGAAAGGAGCATCTGTCATTTTATCCTAACCCTGAAATGGTTCCCAGTGCTGCATGCCTCAGAGTGTGGCTGGGGTCATTTGTCCTCCTTCAGAGGACGAGCTCGTATAATGGCTGTTTTGACCATAGCTAGAAAAGTCACCGTACTCCCCATCACGCTTCTGCTTTTGTGTGGGAAGAAATCCCTCTGCACTGCCACAGAAATCCCTGTAAATATCAAAAATGCATCTTACATCACTTGTCTACATCGCTCATAACTCCCTGCTTTGCTGATGTCATCGAGAAGGTGAGTTGATGGTGAGTTCAAAGCTCATGGCTCAGTGTCTCAGCCTGCTGGAGCAGAGGACGTTCTGGGTCCTCTGTGCTTCAGACCCAGGGCAGAATAAATGGCTTGAGAGTAGTGACCTGACATTTCCACCTAGGAACAGCAGGCCTCAAGAAGGGAGCCTTGCCGCTTTAAATGCGGGGTGGTTCACCAGGCAGGACTTGCGTGCGTTATACTCTGTGCAAACACAAAATGTGGCTTCTACTGGGCAAAGCTCAACAGTTTCTGGTGGGTGACAACAGGTCATGGCCACAAATTCAGGGGACGAACTCATTTTGAGCAGCAGTGAGATCCTTGCAGCAGTCATAAATGAGCTGGAGAGAGGACAGCTTGTTGCAGAGGTCTGCCCATGCGCAACCATTCATGTATTGGGGATAATTGCTGGGATTTGTGTACGCTGGGCTGTGAAATCAATGTGAAAAGTAATAACATGGAGTAAGGGAACTAGTGGAAGGGAGAACAAAGGGAAGCCCTGAAGTTGCAAATGGAACATTGTCCTTTAACGTTATTTTTGTTGTTGTTGTTGAATGGATGCCGGTGATCCAAGATGAGATTTGTCAAGGCCAGAGAAGGGCAATCACAGTAACTGAGATGTCAGGGGATGCTGAATGGGATCAGTCCTTCATTTATTAATTTCTTTATTTTAAAAGGATTCCCTGATGTGCTTGGCGTGGAAGAGCTCTCTTACCAATGGAGTTTAAGCCAGTTCTCCAAATAAACAACCTAGGTGAGCAGCAAAGCTGCCAGTTGGTGAGGCTTTGGATGCAGAGGGTAGAACTGTCCTCTGGAGCAAAGGGAGCGGAGGTGGATGTTGACCATTTTAAGCTGGAGGAATACTATAGGTATCGTCAGCTTTTGGAGTTTCAGAGCTGCCTTAGCTATCCGGAGGTTTAACGTGTGTAGCACTAGAAGTACTGAGTGGCATGGGTTAGTGGGCATGGTGCTGATGGGTCAATGGTTGGACTAGATGACCTTAGTGGTCTTTTCCAACCTTAGTGAGTCTATTCTATGGTAAGTAGTATCTTTTCGATGTCTGCTGCTTGCAGAACATCACGTGAGAACAGAAAGCTTTTCCAGCGGGCTCCAAGAAAGGAAATGGCACTGGGATATGAGGGAAGGATGTAGGCAGCTGGGAGCAGCAGGATGTGACCTCTCTGCCTGGAGAAACAATGGAAGACCATGGAGGAAAAGCCAAGCTGCCACAGGTAACTCCTGTGTTCCAACACCTGAGGTGGGCAGGGAGAGAGGCAAGAAGAAATAATAACCTGCCTGGTGTTGGTATAAAAGTTTACTACTTGAAAGGGGCATTTCCTGAGTACAAAACCCGGAACTGCTTCCCAGAGAAAAATGCCTGCCCTGTTACACCTTTCTTGACAGTTGCAGAGCAAAGACAAGAATACATGTAGGGAGGATAACCCAAGGGCAGTGGGAGGCATGTGTCATGACTGCAGAATGAAAGACAGGAAAAAGTGCATAGATAGTTAAGAGCAAAGCTGAGTTGGGAGCAGCAGGGGGATGAGTCTGTAGAAGTGAAATAGTTCATTGAAGAGAGTGTGAGATTTGGATCTGGCTACGTGGAGGCTGCTCCCAAACGTCTGACCTTGGGCAAATGGCTTCATCTGTTACTTTTACCTATCTTGCTGGTGGGTACTGAGAGCTCTGAGGTGGAAAATAAAACTCACAAAGAGATTTTTTTTGTGGTGAGGAGGACAGCGAGGTCATCAGCCTGGCGTGGGTTACTGAGTGTTATCACCACACTGATTAGAAGTTACTCTTAATTATGAAGAAAGGGGAAAAACATACATGCTGTTTGTGCACAACCTGTTTGTTCTTTCAAATGTAAAGGATGTACTCGTGGGCACATATGCAGGATGGAAGGTGTACGCTCCTCACGTAAGTTAAATGCTGAGTGAAGGTTTTGAGTTGGACTCGATGAGTCTTACGGGTCCCTTCCAACTTGGGATATTCTGTGATTCTGAGTTGTAACTTGGACCTTTTAGATGGCTCTTCCACCATAATAGCCCTCCAAAACATCAATATATTCTTCCAAAGCAGAACTCCTTTTTATGATGTTGGGATCTGTACAGCCTTCTGTAGAGGCTGGTGTGAACAAAGCTTGCATTGTGCACGCTGCGATACAACCCAGCAGCGAGCATCCAAGGCGAGGACAACCTGAGGAGTGGGACAGGCACTGAAGCCACATGTGTAGAAGCTGTAACACTGCTCTTGTTTTCTGAAGTAACTGTGCTGGCATTCAAGTTACTTTCATGTTTGACTTGCTGGCTGTTGTAAAAACGTGATGAATGAATAATTTAACCACAGTGCCATATTATATTGTTGGTTTTGGCTTCCTGCGTGCTCATCACGGCAAAGATCTAGATCTGTTCTGAAATTGCTTTTGTGCTAAGGGTGACGGGGATGATGTTCATAATTGTGCTTGAGCTCTGCTGACTTTGGGCAGACACAAGGTGACACAGACCTGCTCCAAAGAGCAGACAGCATCCTCACTGCCTTCTCAGGAAATGTACGAGCAAACGGCGCTTTCTGTCACCTTCATCATCTGCAGCTTCAGTAATTGTACCTGGGAGGCCTCCCTCTGCACTAACCCAGTTTTGTGGAGGAGAAGGGAGGCTGTAGGTTGCCAAGAGAAGAAACTTGGAGCGATTTCAGTGAGCACCCGGGGCTGCCAGCTTCTGCCCTGCGCAGCGCATGGGGCCTCTGCGGAGCGGCAGCAACCAATGTAGCAGCTTCGTGAGCACGCAGTGGAATCTTGGATTTCTTCACTGGAAATGAAGTTCTCCATTCCAAAGGCTACAAAAAGCCTTTTTATTTTTTTTTTCCTCCTCCTTCTGATGCGGAGCGCTTGTGTTTTGCCATAAGCCAACCTACATTTCTGTGCCAAAATGGCGCTTAAACCCGTCTCCTTGTTTTGCACCACAAATGGGATACTTGATGCCTAATGCCTGAATGTCCATGGTTGCTTGGGATTGTTTTGTGCTTTTGACAGCAAACCAAAAACCTGTCGGTGAGATAAAAGCATGTATTTCATTACAGATGCATGGCTTGGCTGTAGGATGTGGTGACTCCTGTAATGGCTGGCACCAAGGTTTGCGCTCCAGCCCTAGTTGTGCTCAGCTGAAGTCAGATTCCCAAATACGAGGTACAGTTTCAGCAGAATACGTGTCTGCTTTGTACTTTTAGCAAAGGTGCATTTTCTGACTTTCCGCAGAGGTGATCCAAAAGCTCTTGCTCTTGTGCAGGTGTTGGATGTGTCGATCCAGGCTTAGGATGGCTTTTGCCAACTCATCCTTGCCACTGTCCCTTCCTGGCTGCGTTTCTTCTGCCCTCGTTGTGCTGTCCCAGACTCACGGTGCTCCAGCAGCCTCTTCAGGGCATCTTTATCATAGAATCATTAAGGTTGGAAAAGACTGCTAAGATCATCTAGTCCAACCGTTGAACCACTCCCACCGTGCCCACTGACCGTGTCCCTCAGTGCCACATCTCCACGGTTCTTGAACAGCTCCAGGGATGGTGACTCCACCACTCCCTGGGCAGCCTGTGCCAATGCATTATTGCTCTTTCTAAGGAATGTTTCCTACTATCCAACCTAAACCTCCCCTGGCACAACTTAAGGCCATTCCCTCTCATCCTAGGTCCACCCTGATCCTTCTGCATTTCTAATTTTTTTTTATATATCCTCTTTTTTATAGCCAAAATTGCCTTACAGTTTCTTTCCACCACTTTTTTTTCCTTTTAAACCTAGATTTTATACCTAAAACATATTTATTTTCCCCATAATCTGTAGCAATTCCAGGTACTTCCAGCTAAGCAAATACCACAGTCCAGATGAACCCAATTTTGCAAGCTTTTGTTACTGTTTGCTTTTGCTTTTTGTCATGCATGCATCCAGTTCTTCAAGCTGGCTACATTTCAGTTGTTCCATATGTGACTATTGCAAGGACACTGAGGTGCTTGTGCTAAAAAGGAGCACCAATGCACATGGTGAAGATGACAGTCTTGAAAATAGCAGGCGTTTGGGCTCATCCCTTGGAGGAAAGCTGGATGGAAAAGCAAAGGAGTTTGGAAAGGTGGCTCAAGGCTGGAATGTGCTTGTTCTCAAGCAATTGGCTGACTGCAGTGCATATGTGGAAGTCTTTGCAAACTGTCTGAAAAGAGAAATTGGAGAAAAGAACAAACACTGACTTTGTAAATCTGCCTTCAAACTTCAGTCTTAAGGTGATGCTTCTGCAAAAGTCCCTCACCCAGAGCTTTGCTGAGCGGTCTCCCTGTGAAACGCTGCGAGGGAAAACTGTTTCACTAAATGAAAATGCCTTATGTTCAGTTTTGAGTTGCAATTGTTGTCATTGGGTAGTCTGCTCATCTGTTAAAGAACAAATGGTGTCAGTCCAAATAATTTGATATCAAGTTAGGGAACGGCGAGGAAGGAACAAATGGGAGATGTTACATACCCACACAGCGGCACAAGCACAGTCTGTTCATCTCATGCCGTTTCCTCTGACAAGCTGTATCCTAAAGAAAAATGTCAAAGTCTGTGTGCATTTAAGAAGCTGATAATGCTGGATTTTTTGTAAGCAAAACACACTTTTCTTTTGGCAGCGTGTCAAGATCTTGAGCCCTGAATGTAACTAGCTGGCAGTGGCCTCAGGGCAAAGTCTCCCAGCCAGAATGAAAGACTTTTGCTCTGCCGCATTTTTAAAGAAGAAAAAATTGTCTGGTGCCCCCTCCAGTGCAGCGATTTTCAGAGAATTTTTCTTGCTTGGAATCATAGAACCATTAAGACTGGAGAGAGCGCTAAGATCATCCAGTCCAACCATCCACCCACCACCACCATGCCCACTAAACCATGTGCCGCGGTGACACATCTGTGCACTTCTTGAACACCTCCAGGGACAGTGACTCCACCACCTCCCTGGGCAGCCTGTGCCAATGCATCACCACTCTTTCTGAGAAGGCCCCTGCTTTCTCCCTTGCCATCTCTCCCAGCATCCGCCCACTCGTGCAGCATTTCAGAAATGCTCTGTACTCTAAAATGCCAGAGGGTAGCAGTCATTGCAGGGCAAGATGCTGTGATACTCAAGGGGTACCCTGCCCTGAAAGCCCTGTTCTCTGTGCTTTTGGCTTATTTTCTGGGTAAAAGAGCCAAGCCTCTTGTTGTGGGTTGTGGTTGGAATTCCAACAGCTTGGGCAACCTCAGCGGAGCGGGTAAGGGTTAACGTGTGAGGCTTTTGTGTTGCAATACAGTGTTTCTGAGATGAAAAGTTGTGGAAATCTGCTTATCCCATCGTGGGTGCAAAGTAATCTCCTTTTGATGCATTCATACCACGGGGTCTGAGTTGCAGTCCCGTAAGCACAGCTTGTCCCCACAGAGGAGGAAGATGAGGAATCTCCTGCCCCATTTACAAAAGATAAAGGATCCAAACTAGTTGTTCTAGGCCCTGGACAACCTGATGTAGCGCCTGATTTAGCGGTTGGCAGCTCTACCTGTGGCCGAAGGGTTGGAACTGGATGATCTTTGAAGTCCCTTCCATTCCAATCCATTCTGTGATTCCAGCTGTCTTTGTCACATCCTGTTGCCTTTAGCTAATTTGCACTCCTGATCACAGCAGAGCTTTGAGGTGATGCCCACTGCGTTGCTCGCCTGTGGCTCTTGCATGCACAGTGACTTGGAGCGTGACACTGCAGTTTTGTACCCATTCGCTTTTTGGGGAGCTTGTGTTTTCCATTAGGGAAGGGGCTGCTTTGCAGTGAGCCATGTGTGCATTGTGCAGCTTCTTCAGTCCCAGCGGATGGGGGTGGGAAATGTGGCAGGAAAGAGCCTGGCGCACAGAGGAGCATCACTTCCAGCAGCTTACAACAAACATAGCCCCTTAGGGTCCTGTTGTTCCTCCCAGACAAAGGGCTGGAGCAGAGTGCAGAGGAAGGCTTACAGGAGGGGAAGGGCTGTGAATAAAACGGGCAGAAGAAGCTGTGGTGGTGAAAGGGGTGATGGAGAGCAGCAAGCACAGCTGGAAGGAGCCAGCTCTTGGGTGCCTGCTCCTGAAGTTCCAGCCAGAGGAGCTCCCACCTCTGCTCAGTAATTCTGCTCTGATAAGATGTGTGCGCTGCTGGCGGTGCAGGGTTTGCTGCGTGCCTGTGTTCATGAGCAGTTTCTAGGAAAACACTCCCTTCTAGCCATGAAAAAAGGCATTTTTGTTGTTTCCTTTCCTCCAAAACACACAAGTCAGAGAGTCGGGGATTTTCTTTTGCCATGACAACCAATGAAACTGCAGAGCTATGTGATTTCTTTATCCCTCCTATGATTAATTTTTTTTTTAAAGCCACGTTGCTGACTGAGTTGGGAAACATCAGGTGGTATTTGTTTTTCTCATGTAGATTAGGCAGCATTTTATTGCATGTTTGCTTGGGAGCCAGAGAAAGCTGGGGACATTGATACTTCCATGACTCATAGAATGATAGAATATCCCAAGCTGGAAAGGCACCCATAAGGATCACCGAGTGCCAGCATTTATCCTCTCTCTAAAAAATTGCTATCTTCTGCTCAGGAATTTCCCCAGGGTGCCAAATAGAGATTCAACACCAAAAAAAACCCGACAACACAGCGCACAAAAAAATATCCCCCGGGGCTGCTCTGTTGCTAAGGAATAGAGATAAATGGTCACACACACGGAGCTGATGTGCCACCCAGCATCTCCGTGGCTGTGGCAGTGTGTTGGTGCGGGCTCTGTCACTGGGCAGTGGCAGCACTTCCCAGGCTGCAAGCATCACGTGGGCATCGGTGCCTGCAGAGGGCTGCCTGCCGTTTGCTGCAGGTAATGAAAGAATTTTTCTGCTTCCTAATGTTAGCTCCACAGAGGTCATAACTTCAGTGGGTTGCTGCTAGGAGATCGGGATCAGGAAAGGATGGTTTCTAAATTTTTAGGTTGATTTTTCTATGTAGCTCAGCAGTATCTCTCTTGGAGTAGCCCCGAGAGATCGTGTGTGATGGAAATAAACCACGGAGCAAAGGGAATGCACGTGCTGTGCTTTGGGAGATCGTGGGCTGTGTCACAGGGCTGTCACACACTAACAGCATCCAGAGGGTGAGTATCGGTGCTGCAGAAGCTGCAGTTGTGCCGCCCTGTTCTTTGCAAATGCAAAACTCTATCAGCAAATCTCTGCAATAATTTATTACCTGGGTGGCTGGAGATGGGGAGAAGCTGAGCTTGGGAGCAGAGGTGAGCAGAGGTGAAGACGTGATTTATCAGGGCCAGACTGTTGTGACAGGTGCTGCACTTTAATGTGTGCGTACACACGAGAAGCTTGGTGCTGTGGGCTTCTGCCTGCCTTTGTCCTCAAGGTACCACTTGCTGCTCTGGCTCTAAATAATAAGGCTGAGGGACCCTTCCTCTGCAACGCTTGCTCTTGGGAACGATACTGTTGCTGGGGGTGTCACTGCAGAGGTGGGAGATCTGAAGCAGAAAGCTTATACTGAGAGCTATTTTTTTTTGCTTTTGAGGATTTCTTTTAGTGTCAGTTTTAACCCGTACAGACTCTTGAATTGCAGCCATCCACCATGGGTGGGTAACTGTACTTTAGCAGTGGGTTTGGATATGTGAAATGTACTGTCACCATCTGAAAGTCTGAGTGAATTGAGAGCTGGCCACATGTTTATTAAAATTTGGCCAGAAAATGAATATAGAATCATCCTCTAGGTTGGAAAGGACTTTCAAGATTATCAAGTCCATTCCTTACATCATGAAGAGATCTCTGGTATTCTTACAAAAACCTTATTCAGGAGCCATCATTATGAGAAATGGCCCTCATGGAGATATGGTATTAGTGATAGTGAAGGTACTTTTCTATAGAAATGGAATTCTGGGAGGTGCATGCATGGCCAGCAACTGCAGGGTTGGGATGGCTTTGTGGCATCACTCCTGTTCTGTTTCCTCATTTCAGCTGTGAGCTGCCTCTCTGAAAACAAAACCTCTCTGTATTCCTGCAGGTCAAACTGGAGCATTGCAACAAAACCTGAAAGGATGAATAGACACAGTAATTCATAACCTGCCATTGCTTTGGTTGAGCTTTGGAACGGGCTGCTCAGAGAAGTAGTGGAGTCCCAACCCTGGAGGTATTTAAGATCTGGACAGGACCTAAGGGACATAGTTAAGTGGTGGGACTTGGTAGGTCAGATTGGTGGTTGCACCTGGTGATCCCAAAGGTCTTCTACCTTCAGGAGCCACTGCCCGTCCTTTGTCCCTGGGCTCCCACTGCCATTTGGGGCCGTGAAGTCACCTGCAGCCTAGATCCGAGCGGAGTAAAATTTCCTTCTGCTCTCCCATCCCCAGAATCCTTCCCATCTAGGTTGGGTTACAGCTGGCAGGGCTTGGGAATAGCTGGGACCTTCCCTCGGAGTCAGCAGGGCTTAGATCGGCATAAACCAGTTGTGAAGCTACACCCAGCTCTCTGTTTTTTCCCCTTTCTTCCCCCTCTGAACAATTTGTTTTCATGAAACATCTGCTGCTCTGGCAGATTCTTGTCGTTAAAAATATTCTGGAGCCTTTTTTTGCAGAAGTGCAGCTGCCTGTGTATTCCTTATCAGCTCAGTTGAAGGTTTGCTGTCAAATGAGAGCATTTTTGAGGGGAAAATGCTTGCGCTGGCAGTGTGATTCTGTTATGAAGCAGAGGTTTGTGCGTGCAAGTACGTATGCAGTGTGCTTCCTGGATGGAAATGACTGAGGGTTATGAATTGCTTCTGGTAACTGATGCTATTGCATTGTCTCTGCCATCTTAACAGGGCCCTGGAACTCCTAACTCTTATTTTATTGTACTCTTCTGTCACTGCACGTTCAAAAACCATTAAATTCTGGAAATATTCCACTAAAGTGCAGCAAAGCCCTTGGGAAGGCTTTGTTACAACACTCCGGGCTGTTGCAAAATGTTTGAGGGATGCTGCTTAGGGGTCAAGATCCTCAATGAAGTGTGACATGTCCAAATAAGCAGGATGTGATGCATTTATTTTTTTCCAGGAAAACCTGATTATTTTTTTTTTAATATGGTTTGTACTACAGCTGCAGTGTCTTGGCTTTTGCAGTCTTGGCTTTGAGTGTCGCTGCTTGTAACTGTAGTGGGAGAGCGTGCATCTCCTCTTTAGAGATCTGGTGATACAGGATGCAGACTGAACCTAGCAGAAACGAGTAGCAAGATACCGTCTGCTCCTCAGGAGGTGTAGCAGTCTGAATATTAATAACATCAAGCCAGTGGGTGAAGTGTGGTGTCAGGAAGGATTTTTTTTCTTGCTTATTTCTTCTTCCCTTTACTGCTGGTATTGATGATTTACTGTTGTATTTTGGAAATGCTACCTGTAAGTCCAATATATCTGTCCTAAGCCACTGATCCAGGAGCCCAAACCTAAGCTTTTTGTGGATCCTGTTGTCTGAACAAGCGTCAAACTTTCATCTTATTATAACAGTTAGCTTTTTGATTGCTACAGATAGACAAAGATCTTCTACCATTCACCCATAAGCCCACATTTCTGTTTTTGTTGCCAAAGCTTTTTAGTGATGGCACATAGAATCATAGAATGGCCTGGGTTTAAAAGGACCATAATGATCATCTAGTTTCAACCCCCCTGCTATGTTCAGGGTCACCGACCACTAGACCAGGCTGCCCAGAGCCACATCCAGCCTGGCCTTGAATACCTCCAGGGACGGGGCAGCCAGCTTCCTTGGGCAACCTGTTCCAGTGCGTCACCACTCTGAGTGAAAAGCTTACACCTAATATCTAACCTAAACCTCCCCTGTCTCAGTTTAAAACCATTCCCCCTTGTCCTATCACTATCTATCCTCATAAACAGTTGTACCCCTGCTTGTTTATACGCTTCCTTCAAGTACTTGAAGGCCACAGAGAGGTCTCCCCGGAGCCTTCTCTTCTCCAAGCTAAATAAGCCCAGTTCCCTCAACCTTTCCTCATAGGAGAGGTGCTCCAGCCCTCTGATCATCTTGGTGGCCCTCCTCTGAACTCATTCCAAGAGCTCTGCGTCTTTCTTGTGCTGAGGGCCCCAGGCCTGTATGCAGTACTCCAGATGGGGCCTCACAAGAGCCGAGTAGAGGGGGACAATCACGTCCCTCTCCCTGCTGGTCACTCCTCTTTTAATCACATCTTGCCTTCAGAGTGTTGCTGAATTGTTGTTTCATCCCCACTAATAGAGGTTGGTGAAGCTCATCCTCAGCAAAGGTCAAGGTTCTGTTGTCACTCTGAGGTGGATATCTGTGTGATGCGTAGCTGTCAGCTTGGTGCTCAGTAATCTTTGGTTGATCACAACAACTGGGAGAAGTTGCTCAAGGACTGGGGAAATAAGTGTCACTTATGCCTTCAAAAAAAGCTAGAATGAGGAGCCAGGGAAGTAGGGGCTGGTCAGCCTTACCTTGATCCTTGGGTAGGTGTTGAAGCAGCTAATCCTGGAAACCATTTCCAGGCACACGAAGGACAAGAGAGCACCAGGAGTAGTCAGCATGGATTCACTTGATGGAAGTCACGCTTGACCACCTTGCAGAGTTTGTGTGATGAAACTACAGGCCTGGTAGATGAGGGGGGAGCTGTGGATATTGTCTACATAGAGTTCAATGAGGCCTTTAAAACTGACCCCTCCAAGAGCCTCATAGATAAGCTGATGGTGTCTGGGCTGGGTGGGCAAACAGCGAGGTGAATTGTCTGGATGGCCCAGCCCAGAGCCTGGTGATCAGTGGAGCAGTCTACTTGAAAGCTAACAGCAAGCAGTATACCCCAGGGGTGATACTGGGCCCGGTCCTGTTTAATATCTTTATTAATGATCTGGATAATAGGGCAGAGTGTACTCTCAGGGAGTTTGCTAATGACACAAAACTGGGAGGAGTGGCTGATGGCTGTGCTGCCATCCAGAGGGACCTTCGCAGGCTGAGGAAATGGGATGTATCAGGCAGAGCATTGCCATCAGGTCGATGGAAGGCCTGCAGACTGTGGGTTGCCATTGTGCTGGCCCAGAGTGGCCTTGCTGGTGGCTTGGCACAGCATGGCATGACATGAATGGCATGGAAGAGCATGGGACAGGAGCTAACTGCAGCCAGGAGCCCACAGCCCAGGACACAGCGTCGAATGCTAATCTCAGCCACATGAAAGCAAGATTAGAAGAGGTGTAATTAATTAATTGTTACTTCTACTAGGTTTGATGGAGAAGCAATGTAAATCACAGGTTGGCTTGAGCAGGAGTTAAGAGGTAGAAATAACTTTTTTTTTAGTTAAAAAAGCATTCTTACAAAACAGAAACTTATCAACAATTTAAAAAAAAAATTCAGACTATAGTCTTTGACGCAAACAAAACCCAATGGTAAACAGCAGTGAGATTTGTCTTTGTCTTTAAAACTCAATAAAGTTTTCTTGGACATGCTTTTCTAACCCACACCATCTAATGTCATGGAATCATAGGAGTTGGAAAGGACCTCCGGGGATCATAGAGCCCAACCCCTGCTAAAAGCAGGTTCCTTACAGCAGGTTGAGCAGGAAAGCATCACATTTCACAGTACAGTTATGGCACTTATGACACTGGATAATGATAAAAACACTTATGCTGCATTTGTAACCTCATTTGAGTCACAATGTTCTGGTAAATATCTTATACAAATCTTTAGTTATGATAGCTTTTCTCTTAGCAAAAATGCTGGTGTCAGACAGTCTAATGCGGCAAAAATTGTATCAGAACTCTGTCACCCAGTGCCAGAATATATCCATATATGACTGTGACACCATTCAAACCCATGCCAACCCCATGAATGAATGCACCTTGAGATTTCTTTGCATTTTCCCCGCATACCTTTCTTCTGCATCAAAATCGATTCATTCCGCCTTTGGCATTATGACGCCAGAGGCTGTTTCCCTTGGGGATTGCACAGATAGGGGTAACGTAGCTGGTGTTGCTACTTCTCCTTTTGGTTCACCTGTGGTGGAGCGGCAGCTGCCCAAAACACAGCTCTGTAAAGGGCAGGTTTTTTCCCTGTTGCAGAGAGCTGGACACACAAAGCTTTCCTGGCTTTTCTGTGCAAAGCACGGTCCAGTTGATTCTTGGCTGTGGTTTTAAAAAATCTTTTTTTTTTCTTCATTTGGGAAAAGGCTGCTGTTTTTGAGTGGATAAAACAGCATTTTTGGCTGGATTTCTGGCAATGCAATTTTTCCACGTTTGGAAGTCAGCCTGTCTGCTGTGCTGGCTGATTCTTTAACCTCTTCCATGCAAAAATGCATTGCAGTGCAGTATACAACTTGATCTTTGGAATGATTGTTGTGCACATCAGCATGTTTTTCAGTCCTAATAAATGATTTTTAAAAAATTTTTCAAGTAGTATGTGTGTGATTTTTCCTAAGTAATGCAGAAATTAGATTAGTTCATCTATCCGTGTGAGGAGCATCATCACTGATTAACAGTTGGGTCCTCAAATATATCTGATGGAGTGTAACTTATTATCTGTGTGGGGGATCTTGCATTTCTGTGGCCGTTCCCAATGCCAAAGAGCGTTGTAAGTGTTATCAAGTGAAGATGATAGAAAAAAAATTGAGAAATTACCTTTCCAGAAGATGAGAAATTTAAGTGAGGATTCTGGACCACAGAAACTGATTTGCCTGATCTCTCCTGAAGAGCCTTTGGTAAGACTGAGACCTTCAGTGATGTGCCTAACCCAAGTACCACCCATCCTTCAGCCATCCAACAAAAAGTGATTAGTGAGGTACGTTA
Source organism: Numida meleagris (assembly GCF_002078875.1). Lineage (NCBI taxonomy): Eukaryota > Metazoa > Chordata > Aves > Galliformes > Numididae > Numida > Numida meleagris. The sequence goes on along the minus strand of NC_034409.1, from coordinate 187,039,617 downwards.
ATCCCGCTTTTGATGCTGGTGCTGGCAAAGCACCATGGAAGATGTTAAGGCGTGTGGGGGATGAGCAGGGGATCTGAGACAGCCATCATGGCTTCACCAAGTGCAGATTGTGCCTGACCAATGTGCTGGCCTTCTGTGATGGAGCGAAGCCATCAGTGAGTGGATGGAGGGAAGACAACTGATGTTGTCTACCTGGATGTCTGCAAAGCCTTTGACATGATTGGGCACCACATCCTTGTCTCTAAATTGGAGAGAAATGAATCTGAAGGGTGGACTGTTCGGTGAATAAGGAATTGTTTGGATGGTTGTTGTCAGGGCCAGAGAATTGTTGTCAATGGCTCTATGGCCAAGTGGAGGTCAGTGATGAGTGGTCCCCCAGGGGTCTGTCCTGGGACTTGTACTCTTTAACATCTTTATCAGTGACATAGGCGATGGGATTGAGTGCACCCTGAGCAAGTTTGTGGATGACACTGAGCTGAGTGGTGCAGTTGATATGACAGAAGGAAGGGATGCCATCTGGAGAGACCTGAACAAGCTTGAGAAGTGGGCTCATGAACCTACTGAGGTTCAGCAAGGCCAAATGGAATGTGTTGCACTTGGGTCAGGGCAATCCCAGATATAAGACTTCACCCTGCACTGGACATCATCTACACAAAGACTTTTTTGCCATTAGGGAACAACAGGAGTGCCTGAAAATCCAAAAACTGCTTCTAAATGTGAGATCTGCAACCTACAGCATTAAGCAGAAAGGGCAGATGGAGAGGACAGTCTACAGTTCGTTGTCTGTGAAAGTTGGTATTTGCCCATGGGCCGTGCCAAAGCTGGGCCTTCTGGTGCTGTGAGCGTGGGCATCACCTCCAAGCATCCTGCTCTCCTGAGCATCTTCTGCCCAGTGAAGCAGAGCTCCTGCTCTGGGCTCTTCTGAGAAACGATATTGGTACTGGATTTACCTGGTGAGGCACGAGTCACTGGTCGGGGTGTAACTTACACATACTTCTTGAGGCCAAGGAATGTATGACCCAATTGAAATAGCTCAGCGAGCTGCAAGTTTTCCCTCATGGCAAAAGAGGTAAGGGGGAGAGCTGTGTGCTCTGTGCTGTCACTGATGCAAAACCCCTCAGCTTTAGCGTTTTTATTAATTACAGAAATATCTCTGTGAGACACGAGAGCTTGTACCTGCCACTGAACTCACTTAGTTTCTGTAGAAGAAATAGCCTGATCAAAGGCACAAGGAACAGGAATCTCAACAAATAAAATTCTTGGGTAGGGTTGAGGTTTTCACAGTATGCTACTTTTTCCAGTTGGAAACCTTGTATGCAGTGCTGATGGGGCTGCAGCATGCAGGGCAGCCCTGCACATCCCTGTGCTGTGTGCTTAATGCCTCCTGGGAGCATCAGTTGGAATTACTGAGCCAGAGTTTGTCAGTGGTGACAAGTGCCTGGCAAGCCTAATGCACCTTGCAGTGCTGGATGTAGTAGCTATCTCTGCATGGAATATATACATCTGTGCTTTTGACTGGGAAATCGCGCTTCAAGGTATGGAATTTCTGCACTTGGAACCCTCTCCCTTCCTGTGAGGGACTGACCTTGATGAAGAGACACATTTAGGATTGGCAGTGTGCAGGCAGCTACATGCTGCTCCCCTGAAACAGCAAGCGTGATGGCAGGAGACAGGAAACATCAGGCTGTGCAGTCCCATGTGCACGGGATAAATCTTTCTCCTTGGATTTGGGAAAGATACCCCTGGAGTTTGAAAGTCCCACCTGAAGGAGAGTGTGGATCCCACCTGCAAGTGGCTTTGCTGCCACCAGCGCAGAGCAGGGCTGTGGCATGGCTAATCGCAGCTTTAATGGGGATGAAATCTTCTTAATTCTCTGTTTGGATGGAAAGAAAGTTCAGCCTTGTGGAGAGAAGGAGCGAGGAAGGTGGGCAAGGGCACGGGAGGAGATCCAGGCTTCTGCTTCTCAGAGGGACACGAGCCGGGCTCGTGCTTGGCAGGCACAGGAACCTGCTCGAGCTGGCAGGTGCTCTGGAAATAGAAGTATTTCATCCTGCCTTATGTAATGCAGCATGTCCAGAGCTGAGTCCCCTGCAATTTTCTGGCCCGCAAGGGATAATTTTCTGCTTGAAATCTTAGCCTTAGCAGTGAATTTCCTTGATCATATGGCATGTGCATTCAATGTGATATCTGTATACATAATTGCTGCTGTTTGAACTTCAGTTATTTAGGTAAATATGTTTATGGCTGTTGGGTGATTAAGAGCAGAAAATCTTTGTTCTTTGAGTTGTATAAATACATCCAAATGTGCCCTGCCCTACTGGTTAGCTATGGCAGTGGAAGGGGCTGCACATCCGCCTCTGCATCTAATTGTAGTAGGTAGTAAATGCATACTGTGGGGTTAAAAGGTAGAGAGGACTGGAATGTGTATTATTGGGGTTTCTGACTTCATTTAGCGCCTCAGTTTCAGTTTTTATCCCTAAATGTGAGAAGCCTCTGCAGTGTGGATTGAACTGGCTGTGGATAGTCATGCATGACCATGCATGGCCCTAAGCCTGCTCTGATTTGGGGCCAGTGGTACCCGACCGTGGCTGGTAAGCAGAATGTGCCCATGGAGCCTTCTGACGCATCGTGAGGCTGTAGGGATTGATAATCCATGAGAGGTGAGCATGGGCTCAAAAGCCTCTGCAACTCAGAGGGGACCGAGATACTGCAGGAATGTAGAAACAAGTTTATTTCTGTTTTGTTCTTCTAAAACAGAGGCGTTGAAACACTCGTTTAGACATAAAAGATTTTTGACTTCAGATGAAGGCTGCTCATGTTCCCTCAGGACGCGTTATCTGGTGATCTGGTGTGCAGAGGTTGGCACTCCTTGAGGTCAGCTGAGTTAGTCTTGATCCTTTGAAGTCTTACACTTCTCATGGGCCAAAACGACTGGGGCAAAACCATCATCATAGAGTCTGCTCTTGTCAGGCTTAGAGGTGAAGAGTTATCCTCAAGCAAAGGAGTCAAGAGAGAAGAGCCAAACGTTTCAGCACCTAAAACCCTCATTCATACTTGTGTGTTTTGGGCAGGGACTATGATGACTCACTAGTGTGAAAGCTGGTGAGGGACATGCAGGGTAGAAGTTGCCTCCATTTGAAGGAGAACCCAATCGCTTTGAAGCCATGAATACCTCCCAGCTGGTTTCTGATCCTCTGCCCTGTGTTTCTGCCACTTATTTGTTACTCAGAGAGATTGAGTATGGCATGGTCTCAAGTTGCACCAGGGGAGATTCAGGAGAAATTTCTTCTCTGAAAGGGTGGTCAGGTGCTGGAATGGGCTGCCCAGGGAGGCGGTGGAGTCACTGTCCCTGGAGGTGTTCAAGAAACATTCAGATGTTGTACTGAGGGACGTGGTTTAGTGGGGAAATATTGGTGATAGGTGGATGGTTGGACTGGATGATCTTGGAGGTCTTTTCAAACCTTGGTGATTCCATGGTCAAAGCCAGTCAGAGATGGGGAGGAGTCCTCTGTGCCCGTCCAAGGTAATGGGTGAAAAATTATGGCAAAAAGAAGATAAAATAATTACTTCAGATGGTAGAGAGGGCAGTAAACTGAAATGGACCAGGGAAAATATTAGGTGAACAGAGCAAATTCAGGGAAAAGACATCACGTTGGGGAATAAACTAAAACATGCATGGAAACGATATTCCCTAAAGCATGTATTTGCTGCAGAGAAACTCCTTGCCTTGTGAACAGAAGCAGTTAGGAGTGTATCTCCTCCATCAGCTGTGCAGTTTCACATTTAGAGACAATGAAGAGTCCATGGCAGGGTAAAGCAGAGGGCCAAGTCCTGCTGACCATGCTTACAGAAGGGTTTCAATAACTGTGACCCTGGGTGAAGGAAGAAGGACTATTGGATCCCACTGGTTCTCCCTGCATGGTGTAGGCAGTCCACAGCTTCTACGTGTCCTCTTTTTGGGTTTTCAGGTTGGATATTATGAAAGGTTTATTCTCAGAAGGAGTGGTAATGCATGGGAACAGGCTGCCCAGTGAGGAGGTGGAGTCACCGTCCCCTAAGGTTTTCAAGAAAAGGGTAGATGTGGCACTGAGGGACATGGTTAGTGGGCATGGTGGGGGTGGGACAGTGGTTGGATGAGGTGATCTTAGTGGTCTTTTCCAACCTTAATGATTCTATGATTCTTACTGGAGCTGGAGCTTGCATGTGGGAGCTTGCCCACACATGGGAGGAAGGACTGAGGAAGCACCTATCCCTGCTCAGTGCTTTGTTACGTGTGGATCTCTACAGCCTTCTGGTTGAATTAGAGTTAAACCTTGAGAAATGCCAGAGCACTGTCCTGCCCAGGGAAATCCCCTGAGCCTGCAACGTGCCCTGCCATCCTAAGGCTGTGGTGCCATGGCAGGGCCACCTCTGCTGGTGCTCACTCAGCTTTGATTCGCCCAACCCGGATACTTGTACCCCCCTGTAACTTTGTGCCAGCCTTGAGCTTTCCTCCTCCTTCATGCCAGGGCAGGGCATGTCTCTGGCTCGGTTTGTGGTCAGAGTGGAGGTTTAAACAGATGTGCTGGGTGGGGAGGGCTGGTTGAGGCGTGGATGAACATCCCACCCCTGCCCTTCAGCTGCAGCCCCAATGCCCTGAAGCACAACAGTGATACAAGGCATAGCCCTGTGCCTGCAAACACAAGAAAAAGGAATAGAACAAAAAAATAAGGATAAAAAAAAAGAATCCTATGCTTTAAAAAGGAAAAAAAAAAAAAAAAGTAGTGTGTGTTATATTGCCGAGAGCGGGCAGAGGTTGGGACACATCTTCCCTGGGGAGCAGGAGCATTGCATGCGACTGAGTCAGCGGGAAAGGTCACTCGGCCAAAAGGCTGGGGCTGGGAAGGAGGAGATTTCATAAGGGAAACTGCTGCAGTGTTTTCGTGTTCAGTGCTGACAGCGTGACAGCTCAGTGTGTGTGCACATCGGAACACCAGTTCTTGTGGGTGGCGGGCATAGGGCAGCCGTGGTCAACCTCAGCCGCCCTTCGAATTTCTTCTTTGCTTTCTTTCTCCCCTCCAGTTCTCCCACGCCCACTGCACCCTCTTCAGTTCTGGCCTTTAATCTCCTCGTCACACTGTTTGTTTTACATCTCTGGCTTCTCCTCCAGCTCCAGTTTGGGGGGCCATTATCACATCTGATTAGTCTTGGAGCCTAATGAAGAGGATCAGACATAACTCCAGGGTATGTCTGAGCCATTTAGCCTTTCTGAGCTCAAAGATCTGCAGAGCAAGTTTATTTTTAAGGTTCCCGAGAAGATAAATTTGAATGTTGGATTGTTTGGGATACGAGTAATATAAATGAAATTGCTCCAGGGTAGCAACGTCCTCTGGGATTCGAAGAATCCCAGGGATAATTATCCAGTGCTGAGTAAGTCTCGATAGTCTTGAAATAGCTTTTAGGAGATGATCCCATTTTTCTTTGTGCTGGCTGGTCTGAAAGCTCAAAGCCATATATTAGCACTTGATTATGAGAGGAGCGTCGACGCGTTCCTAACACTGCACTATCCAGGGAAAGCCAGGCATGGAAACACAAAACTCTCATATGAAATAACAGCCCTGGGAAAACAAACGGTAGCATTTGGAAGCCTGCTTTTTGAGGTCCTGCTGCTGCGTGTTGGAGCAAGGTGAGGTCAGAGCATCCTCAGGGCTGCTCCAGCTGTGTGCGGCACCGCGCAAGGAGCAGGCTCTGGCTCAGCAGTGACGTGGCTGTGCAGTGACTCAGCTGCGCCCTCCTGACTGTCAGCCGGTGTGATGCAGATCATTAGTCACTAATTGGTGTGGTTAGCCTTTTTTTAGGCTCCTGAAGAGGCCAAGGGTCGCACTAACACCAAGCAGATGAATTGGTCTTTCACCTTGCCAGCCTTTGGGTCCATCAGGTGATGCGCAGAGAGCTATTTTGCTGTGCTCTGTCAGGCTGACTCAACCTTGTGAGCCAAATGGGGCTTGACAGAGGACAATTCCCTAATACTCTTTTTCTTCTTTTTTTTCTCACCGCCCTCCATCCCCTATGCTGCCCGTCTTTGCTCCATCTCCTTATCCATAACCTCTGCGTACCAGTGGATTGGGTACCACACTCAGATACCCAGATGACGGCTGTGGATCTGTCTCTTTATCAAAGCCTTCTATGCCATTACCCCTGACCAGTCATGAGGACAGGTTTTTGCCACCAACTGCGATACGTGCATTTGCTTGAAAACTCTCTTCTCTGGCCATGGCACCAGCAGCACCCTTGGGTGCACTGGAAAGGAGCTGTGGGTCTGGCATCGCTTGCTTGGCTGCAGCAAGCTCTGCATCTGTGCTTGGTCCTTCCCATGCTTTAAAAAACCAAAGGAAGCCCTGTAGGTCTTCCCCGTGTAGGCAGCCCTGCCCTTGTCCTGTGACACTGCCAAAATTCCAGTGTGAGCATCCTGGCAAGGAGCTGCACAGGGATGTTTGTGGCCGTGCTATGTTCCCCTTCATCTCTTCTGTCTTCTCTTCCCATTTGACATTTATGCCAAGCTATTCTCATAAAGTTTTGCTTTGGTTTTATTTTTATCCAATTTCCCAGCACCCTCCCCTCACCCCAGCTCTGTGTGCCCTAAGCTGAAGGCAGCACTGATGACTCACAGGATGGCACGAAAGCCAGAAGCTGGCTGAAGCCATGCAGCGGGTGACGCTGCTGGAGCTGCATGGACTCTGCCTGTGCAGTGCCACCAGCATAGGACAGGCTTGTGTCCCTTATCTGGGGAGGCTGCACGTGCTGGGGAGACCTTTGTTGTGATAGTTGGAGGGATAAAGTCCAATGGGAAAGGAAGGGCATTTCCCTGGCGGGAAGGAGTCCAAACTCAGAGCCGTCCCGCAGCAGAACTGCACAGCCAGCGTGAGGACACCGCTTCAGCCACAGCTTTGGTTCACTCTAGTCATTGTCCCTCCCTTGCAGCTGCGTAAATGAGTATGGAAGATTATGATTTCCTCTTCAAAATTGTTTTAATTGGCAACGCCGGTGTGGGGAAGACCTGCTTGGTGCGACGCTTCACCCAGGTAAGGTTGGGCGCCTGTTGGCTGCGGGGCGTTGGGTGGGAGCGTGGGTGTCTCTACCAGCACTCCATCTCCATGGGGTTTTGTTGTCCATGCTTGTGTCCCTGTGTCACCCGCAGTGAGGTACCAGCACGAGCACTGCATCAATACTTGGTGCTGTACGTGGTCCTGCTGGGGCTCTGGCTATAAGGACCTCCTGGTGCTCTCTCCATGGACTTTCTCATTCCCATCCCTCTAGGGTGGACCAAGCTGCTGCTGCACAGAGCTCTCCCTAGCGTTGTCTATCAGTAGTCAAATTAATTAGTCTGGATCCTGGGCTATCAGCCCAGGGTTTTCTGTTAACATCAGACCCCCTTTAGGGTTTACACCTGAGGAGTTAATGGGGGCACTTAATGAGTTAAAGCAGTGTGAAATGGTGCTGGCAGCAAAATGAGACGTTCTGGCAAGAATCTGTGCTCCCTATGTTTGTGGCTTTACATACAGCAGCTCCCAGAAACCTTTCAGTAACAGTGGGGGCTGGTGAGACCGTATCTGCCTGGTTGCTGAAAATGCAAAGGGTTGAGAACTGTCTTTGCTTTTTTTGTGACAGAATAGCAGGGAAGGAAGCAGGCGTCTGTAATTTGGGCTAAGAGTTTGCATGATGCACTATGAAATGCAACTTATGTGGTTTTTTTTGTTTGTTTTAAAGCTAATAATGTTAAACTTGCTCTCTGATTGCCTGTACTAGCTGATGGCAATGAAGCTGGTCGGACCAGAAGGGTTAACTGCAAAATCTGCTGCCGCTACTCCTTGCACTTTGGCAGCGTTGTTGCTGCTGTAGGGGATGGCTGTGCCCCAAAACCAACACAGCTTTGCAGGCTGGGACTCCAGAAATCAAAAAGCTTTGCTTGTTTCTATTTGGTTGGCTGTCCTCCTCCTTTCTGGAAGTTGAGAACTTCCAGCTGCAGGCTGTGCTCTGGGAGGAGGATCCAGCTGCTCGGGAGCTGTTGGGGGTGCCTGGACACTCCTTTGAAGGTTCCCATCTCTTTCAATCAAGGCAGTGGAAAATTGGATCAGAGAGCCTTTGCCTCCTGTGCACTCAGAAGAGGCAGGAGGGATTTTCCCCTCGCCTTTTCCCTTCCTGCATCATAGAATCCTAGAATACCCCAAGTTGGAAGGGACCCACAAGGAACTGCAACTCCTGGCTGCTCATAGGACCACCTAAAGTTCAAAGCTGGGGAAATGTCATTTTTGTTTAACTTCCCATAAGACCTGGCAGTGGATTTTGTGGCTTTTCCCAGTGGGTGCAGTGGGGATGGGTCAGCGTGCAGACCCTGTCCCCACTGCCTGAGGCAGCAGAGAATGCAGTCGCGCCTTTCAGTGCAGCTCCTTCAAGGATGTGCTATTTAAATGATGGAAATAAGTGTCTGGGGAACTGGGCAAGGGAGGAGCAGGGATGGGGACACCCAGAGGGAGTCTTGCCTTGCTACAGAACTTGTTTAACAAAACTGTTTTCTTTCAGGGGCTTTTCCCACCAGGCCAAGGAGCCACGATTGGGGTTGACTTCATGATTAAAACCGTGGAGATAAATGGTGAAAAAGTAAAGGTAGGAACATGATGGTTTTTGTTATAAATTCATCTGGTGGCGTGATAGTTTGGCTTTCTTGCTTCAGCCCTCCTGCTGCTAGGTTTGTGCACATGGAGAGGAGTGAAGAGATCACAGTACCGGTGCTTTGCTCAACTGGTTGAAGTGAGCTCTTCCACTCTCCAAAACAGGGTGTTTGCAAACAAATTATCACCTTGTCCTCTGCTACCTTCAGAAACTAGCCAGGGTATTGTTTGACAAGGAGCTGGGTGAAAACACACTGGGACCCAAGCTAACGCTTTAATGGGAGCTGTGGTTCAGTTCCAGTGCCCAGAGACGCTGGCTGGTGCCTCTTACACCATTTGAGATTTCACCAGAGCTATTGTGGTGTTCAAGACCTGTGAGAAGAGTATGAAGCTCCTATGTCAAGGTGGCCAGAGTCCCCGAGCTGCTCCTGGAATTATTTTTCCTGTGTTAAATACCTGTCCACAAGCATTGAAGTGAAAAACAGCATTTTTTCCCTTGCTGCCTTCATCTTCTCTAGTGGTGAGCAAGTGGGAGGGTGGCAGCAGTGTGGCAGTGGCTGGATGTGAGATCAAGACCTATCTTCAAGCTTGTGGAAGTGGTGGGATGGAAACAGTGGGCTTGGGCAAATTTTCAGTCCTGCAAATTTTTCCACCTGTGTTTTAGTGCAGTTTCTTTTCTGTTTGTAGTAGAACGTCAGATGGAAGTCAGATTTTAAAAGCACCTTGCTGTGTGCGTAGCTGTACAAACCTAGCAGGTGGAGGACGGGAGGTGTAAATACCTTCATCAGATACAGACTGGGTTAACATTCAACACATTGCTGTGCATTTGGGACAGAGCAGCAAGTAGGAAAGCGCTGAGCATCACACATAGCCCTGTGCTGTTGGTGCTTGCTTTGATGGCCACAACGCTCATGAGCAAGTGTCCGATATAATGGAGTTGGCTGGGACACGGTTGATGCATGTTCAGGCTCCTAGAACAGTGGAGACATGCACTTTTCTGAGCCCTGGAGCTAGTAAGTCACAGAATCATAGGGGCTGGAAGGGACTGCTGGAGATCATCTCGTCCAACCCCTGCTTAAGCAGGCTCCCTAGAGTAGGTTACAAAAAATGAAGTACAGTGGAGTTTCTTTTCACCTTACCTACCTGCCATAATCCAGCTGCCTTGAGACTCTCCTGGTCAATGGAGGGAGAAATGCAGTCTTGGAGGAAGGCTTTCCCATCCACTACAGACACCTGTCCCTTCCTGGATGCTTCTCTGCTGCCATCTGTGTGTCCTGCCAGGTGCAGATGGAGCACCAACAGCTTTGCTCCTGTCTCAGGTCCAGGTTTTGAATGGCTGAAGTTAGCAGAAGTCACCAGCGTTGGGTCTTGCCGAAAGGCAGAAGGATTCCTGTTTGCTTCTTGAGCAAGCAGCGCTAGTGAGAATCAACATTTAATGAGCGGGAAAAGCGGGGATGACTCACAGCATGGAGTGGAAAAAATGACATCTCCATGCGCTGAGGCACTGCTGTGAGCTCGTGGAGCCGTGCCCAAGCCATGAGTGCCTCTGTGCCGGGCGGCATCTCCTGCAAGGCTGCTGGGATCCAGGGGCAGAGCAGAGCCGAGCCATGCACCAAGAAGGTTTTCAGACTTACAAATAAAAGAATTTCTGGGAGGAATAACTCTTTAGCTTTTAAAATTGCATTGGAAAGTCAGTGGAGAGGGACTTGCTAGCATGAGTTGTATGCAGGCCATTTCATATGGGAGGCTGCTAAGGGTCGCTGGCAGGTACCCCGGACAGCTCTCTGCAGCGTAGGGGTTTATGATCTATCTGATCATTTCTAACTGAACTAAATATATGTGCAGTGTGTGCTCTGAGGGGCTACACAAGTGTGGTGGTAATTACAGTGCCAGTCCCCGATAACCATCCTCACTGCTACAAACATATGGCTCTGCTACATGCACCTGTGATCTTATTGCAATTCCCTATATGCAGAAAGCTGAACGTAGGTGCCAAGTGCTGGGGCAGAGGGAAGCATCAGCTGCCTCTCAGGAAATGGACATCCAGGTAGCTGTTTCCTGCAGGTGGAGTCAGCCCTGGCCAGCAACAAACCGTCTGCCACTTTTGATTTCCAGTGTTACATGAAAGCAGTATGGTCAAGCCTTTATCAGTGCACAGATCTTCTCAGTGAAGGCAAAGCACTTATCTACTGAGAGTAACCAGTAGGCCAGACTGTAGGTATTTTTCCTGGGAAAGAGCTGGACGAGAAGTGTAACAAAGTTGTCAGTACTTTCTCCATCTGCAGAGTTAGGAAGCTGGTTTGTTTTGAAGGGGACTCACTTGTAATCTCAGTCTCCTGTGCACGTCATGTCACTCCTGGTTTTGTGTGGCCCTTAACTGCAGGTGCCACTTAAACACAGCTGTGCCAAGAGGTGAAGCACAAGGCTGCCAGGAGCTGTGAGCCAACAACAAATGCCTTTCTCCGCAAAAATGTACTTTTTCAAAATCATATCCCACATCTGAAAGCGGCTAAGGGGGGCTCTTGTTTCAAGCTAATGTATTTGTGATGAGTAGCTGACATAGTTTGACTTTGGAACTGGACTAGAATAAGGCTTCCTCTGTTGTGGGCTGCTGAATATATGGAAAAAATCTCAAATACTTAAACTTCTTCTTCCCAAAGTACACAGGGTTCTGGCTGGAAATCAGCCTTTCACATACTTAATTCTGAAGAGGGGAGCTTAAAAAATAGAGGCTGAAGCAGAGCAATGCTCTTTTATGCAGAAATGTGTTCCTTCTGAGTGGTTTTCTTCGCTGCCTTTTTGAAAAGTCGTGGTTTTGGTGGCCCACCAAAAGCTGTCAGATGGTCGAGTTATGAAAATGGTCTGAGTTCCATTCGCAGTGGGGAATGAATGTTGTTTTTCTGGACCTAGAGGGCTTGGCAAGCAGCGGTTCAACTCGTGACCTCTGAGCTGTAGTTAGGGATTGTGTTGATCACGTTGGGAAGGGAGGCGGCCAGCAGCGGGGTGGGACGTCTGAAGGAAACGTGTTGGAGGCCCTGGATGAGCCTGCGGATCTGAGCTTTGTCCGCCCTGTGGTTTCCACCCTCCAGTGCATCATCTCGGGATAAATCTGTGACTCTGAAAGCTCGAGGAGAGACTTTCCTGTTGCTCCTGCGACAGACCCTGCTGTGGGTCGGACCGCAGGGCAGGAGGAGACTTTCTGCCTGCGTCGCCCAGGCCAGCAGCTCTGTCCCCATGAAAGCCCCATGAGCGCTGCGGGGAAGTCGGCAGCAACGCCAGCTGACTTTGTGCCTTGCATTTCAATCTGCAAAGGCAGAAATGGAAACAAAAAAAGGGCTGGGGGGATGGGAAACCAAAGGGGAGAAGAGCAAAGCACTTTCTCAGCAGTGGTTGTACCCTGAAGGCGTTTAGGTCAAGAAAAAAACAAAAAAAAACAACCTTTAAATTATGTTTTTTCTCCTCTCCCCCTTGTTATGCCAAAAGCTGCAGATCTGGGACACGGCGGGACAAGAGCGATTCCGCTCCATAACGCAGAGCTACTACCGCAGCGCCAACGCCTTGATACTGACCTACGACATCACCTGCGAGGAGTCCTTCCGCTGCCTCCCCGAGTGGCTGCGGGAAATCGAGCAGTACGCCAGCAACAAGGTCATCACCGTGCTAGTGGGTAAGCGGCCTGGAGCGGGGTGAGCTGCCATGCAGGGTGCTTGGTGACAAAGAAGTGGCGTCTGCTTCGTGCGGTGATGCTCGAAGTGATGCAGCAGGTCTTGCTGCCATGCAGAGCTGGACCCACAAGTGGATATATGTGGGTCATTCCTCCTGCAGATGACCCCAAGGTGCTGATGGAGATGTTCAGGACTCTACAGCTGCCTGTCAAAGCATAGAATCGTAGGATCATTAAAGTTAGAAAAGACCTCTAAGATCATCTATAGTCCAACTGTCAGCCCATCCTCACCATGCCCACTGACCGTGTCCCTCAGTGCCACATCTCCATGGCTCTTGAACACCTCCAGGGACGGTGACTCCACACCCTCCCTGGGCACCCTGTGCCAATGCGTTTCTACTCTTTCTGAGAAGAAACTTTTCCTAATATCCAATTTGAACCTCCTCTGGCACAACTTAAGGCCATTTCTTCTTGTCCTATCGCTATTACCTGGGACAAGAGACCAACCCCTTCCTTGCCACAGACTCCTTTCAGGGCATTGGAGAGAGCTATCAGGTCTCCCCTGAGCCTCCTCTTCTCGAGACTGAGCAATCCCAGTTCCCTCAGCTGCTCCCCATAAGACTTGTGCTCCAGATCCTTCACTGTCTTTGTTGCCCTTCTCTGGATGTCCTGTCTCAAGCCTATGCTACTGCATGCAGAGGTGGATAATTGCCACGGCTTGGTTCCATGCAGGACTGAAGTGTTGATTGTGCAGCTCTACAGAGCTAAGAATGGGAACTTATCCCTTGTGACTCCCAGTTCAGATCTCTTCATGTAATTGAGGATATGTTCAAACTGTTGATGTGTGTAGAGTGATACTCCCCATAGCTATGGACAGCGGAGTCTTGGCTCAAATGTGGGAACGAGCTCAGGATGCAATAGCTGTGTGCATTTTAGCATTCATGGGTGAAGCAGAGATGGAAAACTGGGTATTTCTGCATGGGTTTTAGGGAACCTTAAAAGTCAATACTGAATGCCATGTTACTCTATAGCAGCTTCAGCTCAAGCTGAAGCAGACCTCAGGCCATCTGTCTGCTACAAGCAAGGTGAAGGTTATTTTGCTTACTCACGCTTCTCTATGCTCTGCTTTCTGTACCTGATAGTCAGAACTTGGCTTTTAAAGGCCCAAGAATATGTAAAGAGAAATAGAAATGTAACTTGAGGAAAGCCAGAAAGTTTCACTCTGCAGTACCATTTTTTCCTATAGTAGTTTGTTGTTTACGAGAAAAATCCAGAGCATTATAAAATATGTTCAACGTGTCTTTAAAGATCTGTTGAATTTTACATGCCCTGATAGTATTGCAAGTGAGCCTTGGGATTTAAGGAGCTTCCATGCAAGAAACTCATTACACTCCATAAGAAGAGTATGGCACATGTACAAATGGCACAGAAATAATTAATGACTAACGAATGTATACACGAATTTTTAGGGAACATTAAGTTAATTATCTGCATCTGCTGCATAAAATATAAATGATAACTGCCATAGCACCCACTTTGAAGACGGTAACACCCATAAACTGCTTTGAGCGATAATTTGTTTATAAAGGGTAACTTCAGTGAGTCCAAGAATTGCTTGGTCAGGAAAGAAGAGGGATTTTGCATGGAAGGAGGGCAATGGGAGGTGGCTTGCCTTCTCCCATGGATGCTCACGCCAGCTCCAGGCACAAGGCTGGGAGAGGTTTCCTCCTGACCCTGCAGAGTAACTGAACACAGCCCCCTGCTATCCTGTGCTTTATCTTCTTTGTAAGATTAATTTATGGCCCTAAGATTGTGTTTGAAGTGAAGTGGTCAGTAACAAGCTGTAGCTGTATCAGATGTTGGTTGGAGACGTTAATCAACTCCTTGATAAAACGAGCTCTGGAGGAAGGGGCTGGTTCCTTGACCCCCCTCGCTCTGTGAGCGCCCCAAGCCCATCCATGTTCCAAGCCAGATTGCTCACAGGGATATTTAATTAAACTAGGAGTGCACCTTCTGCACCAGACTCCCTTAAAGCTTGTAATGACATGAGGAATATCACATTTAGTGTCTCACATGCTGTAATTGACAGTTTAAGTGCTCCTCAGAGCCAGAACAGGAGAATTTTCAATAGATATTAAAATGGAAATCCTTTAACGTCAGTTGATAGCAGCAAACAAATGCACTGGTGCTAAATTAAAGCTGACTGGCTTGGGTGTTCACAGGGCATGTTCCATTAAGTGAGTTGATATTGAATGAACCTGGACTGTGGGTCGGGGAACCAATTATTTGGAAGGGAGAGCACTGAGAGTTTCGCATTGAAAGCACTGTCCGTGCATACAGAATCATGGAATCATTTGAGTTGGAAGGGACCCTTAAAGGTCATCCAGTCTAACTCACTGGCAATGAACAGGGACACCTACAGCTCCACCATGTGCTCAGAGCCCCGTCCAGCCTGACCTTGAGTGTCTCCATGGATAGGGCATCCACCACCTCTCTGTGCATCCTGTGCCAGTGCCTCACCACCCTTATCATAAAAAACTTTTTTCTTATATCCAGTATAAATTTCCCCTCTTTTACTTTGAAACTATTTCCCCTTGTCCTGTCACCACTGCTACAGAGTCTGTCCCCTTCTTTCTTAAAGCCCCCGTTTAGATGCTGAAAGGAAATAAGTACACTACCAAACTTTTCTGTATCCCAAACTGTCCCGAACTTCTGTTTATTTTGTTCTGAAGGTCAAATTAATTCCATCTCTACAATCTTCTACCAATGCAGGTAATAAGATTGATTTAGCTGATAAGAGGGAAGTCTCCCAGCAGAGAGCGGCGGAGTTCTCGGAGGCGCAGGACATGTACTATCTGGAAACCTCGGCGAAAGAATCGGATAATGTGGAAAAACTCTTCCTGGACTTAGCCTGCCGGCTGATCAGCGAGGCACGGCAGAACACCCTGGTGAACAATGTCTCATCCCCCTTACCAGGAGAGGGGAAAAGTATCAGCTATTTGACTTGCTGTAATTTTAATTAAAGAGCTGGCATGCGATTCCCCATCCGCCATGGGCCCTGAAGATTTTTCGTCGGGATATGTCTCCTTGGAGGGAATTCCACCTTGACCCATCTGACTTCCTCGCAGTCAGGTCGCAGACCTAGAAGCATGGCAGGCTGACAGCTCCAGCTGCATGGCAACGTAGCAGAATATAACGTGGTTCAAATTTAATTTTTCTTGCAGTCTCTGGAGTGGGTTAGGGGAAAGGAGAGTTGCACAAGCGCTTCATGTGATGCAGAAAATGAGCTATCGCGTTTCCTTCTGGGGGAGATTAGAGCAACCTCTCTTGGGGAAGATTTGGAAGAGGTCAAAATCTCTCTTACAGAACAATGTGTTTGTTCCTTTTTAAAAGAAGAAAAAAACCAACAATGAGCACTGACCCAGGACTGCGCTGGCAATCATCCGCGCTGCCAGCTGAGTGAATTCTTGGGACGTGTATATAGTGTCTTTGTGGAGGAAGGTGTTTGAAATAGTGTTATGTCTCTCATCTACAGGCACTTTCATGAACATGGAATAAAAAAAAAAAAGGTTGTATATCTCAACATTTTCAAACAGCAGTTTGAGAAGACATGGATACGGCTCAGTTGCTCCCTTTGGTGCTAGCAGTTCAGCAAATGTTCCATAGACCAAATGTAGTCTTACTACATTGCTGTCCTCTGAATGTGTAACCTAGACTGATTAGGAAAAGAACACTAATAAGCACTGTTCATTAAAATCTCATTACCTCTTTTTCTAGGCCTGATCATAGCGAGAAATGACTGTGCTTCTTTGATATCCAATGCAGGATGAAAAGACTGCCCAGAATTATAATAAACATGTAGATGAGAAAATGTCCCTCCTCTAATTGGTAACGTCCAAAAGTGAGAAATGCCCTGGGAAACGTTATTGGCGGAACTGCAGAAGTGCACCAGACATGACCAAAATGTTCTGCGTGCGCTGATTGTGCAGAAGGGTTCAAAGAGAGCACAGTTCAAGTGGCAGCCTGCAATATGCCTCGGTTAAAAATAAAGCTTGTAGATAAAGTTCCTGCTGGAAAGGCAGGCATACCATTTTGTAGAGATTTTCTTTTTTTAATGCTAAATGGAAATAGCAACAGGTTGCAAGTGGCATCGTTCTATGTCTGACGCATCTGGCGATCACCTTGTGGAACTGTTCTCTAAGAAGTCCTTGAAGGTATCTTCTTGACCTCTCCTCTCTGCTAGAGTAGCTTTCACATTCAGGGCTGTAGAGTCATTTAATTTACTTGATGCTTAGTGCTCTTAATCTCAGACTCCAGCGTATGCGTGACTATTTAGGCATTTTCTTTCTCCAAAACCCCTGAAGTGGAAGCGTTCTGGAATTTGTGTTACACCTCTAGTGCCATATGTGAATGATGCAAATTTACACGCTGACTTGAAAGCAAAATGGGAGGGTATTGAATGCGCACATGGAAAGTGATTTTTAGAAGTTTGAGTTCAGTTTAGCTGATCCGGATATATCTCTCTGTGCAATTACATGGCTGTGATATGCTGTAATTTAAAGTTAATCACCTTAATATCATTTGGCATTTACTGAAGACTATAACAGAGCTTTTGTATTGACATGAAAGCTGCCAGTAAGTTCCTCTTGAAAATAATAATAAAAAAGAAAAGTGGCATTTTGAAATGCTTTTTCACATTTTCCTGAAAAGATTTCTTTGGGCTGTATCATGGCGTGCCTTTGATCAGTAACGGTGACATATGTCTTTGAGAGAGAGGGGATAGTTGTATCATACGGCCTTTTTTAATATTTTCCTGCTAATTTTACGTCACTTTCTTCTTTCATGACTAGTGCTAAAAATAACGAAGTAGAAATTGTGGTACAAATCTTGCTTGTCATTGAGGTAGGACTTTGCAAAGTGCTGCTGCAAGCGTTCCATGCTGGGGAAGTATCACCTGACGCGCTGGCCTGGTCCTTTTTGGTCTCTGCTCATGATGTCATCCGGAGGATTTAGAAATGTGTGGGACTTCATGGCTTCTGCTCTTCTGAGTTGCGTGGTACAGCTTAGAAGAGCGTGAGCATTCCCCAAACTCAGCTTGATTTGAGCGCGTGCTGACCACCCACCTCCAACACAGCTGCTTCTGTTTATAGCAAGACTCGGGGTGTTACAGGTAAGGTAACACTCAAGTTAAAAGTAATATTACATGTGTTTAATTCCTAAGAGCTCTTGCTCTCCAGCTGCTGGGCTTGAGAGTATATAATTGAGAAGAGTGGCAGGGCTCTTTGGTCAGGCTAATTGAGGAGGAAGGAGTCTGCCCTCTGAAATACTGGTGGGCTCCTCAGCCTGGCTCCCAAAACCATCAGAGCTGGGCAGGTAAATCTCATTGAGTATCAGTATCAGTGCATTTTCAAATGCTCCTTGCATCACTTCTGGAGGTTGTACTCTAACACATCATCATGAGTGAACAAATCAAGCTAACATTGTTTTCTTCAATTCTCTTGGAGGTTTCTAGAAGGCAAGGTCTCTTTTCCAGTCCTTTCCTATTATGGAGACTGGCTACCTGCCTCCAAGCATTGGTTCTTATTGCTAGCAAATCTCTGTGCAAGACCTCCACCTCCAGACAGGGATGTGCTCTTTCAGAGAGGTGGAATGCTGTGCTGAGGCCGATGTTGCATCTGACTCCTCCAGGGACAAATCTGAAGTGATTTCTTTCAAAATTCTATGTAGACTGTTAAGAAATTGGAAGGAAGCAAGGGTGGTATGTTTGATTTTACAAAGTAATAAGCCAAAGCTGTAGCTTGAAACACATTTTTTTCTGCGGTAACAAACACAGTACCAGTTCAAGAAGCAGTATTTTATTGCAGCAGCTCCTTTGCTGGAGTGATTTTTCTCTACCTTCTAATGTCTCTCTGCGACATAAAGCCCATCTCTCCACCTAGCACTGAGGACTTATCTTCAAATCTAGCCCTCTGCTAAGGCTCTGCAATCAGAAGAGGAGCTTTTTCAACTGCTAATGACAACATATGTTGTAGCAGATTGATCAGAGAGCTGAAAAATTAAAGGAGACTTAAAAATACAAATCCCAGTTATCTGACAGTCATCTCTCCAACTCTGACCAGCACCCAGCTGATGGCTGGGTTTCTGAGAGAGCTGTCAGTAAAAGCTTTGTGATGCTCCCCGGGTTGAGTGTCCAAAACATGCACAGAATTGATGTGATGGGCCAAAGTTGACTGGGAATGTTCTCTGCTATTGAGAGAGCATGGCATTGCTTTTGGCATAGCTGCTAGGTTTGGATGCTTCTTCAGGGTGATACACTCACAGTCATGGTGTAATCATCTTAGTTCTGGGTGAATATAGGTATTTATAGTAGTCCCCTCATTAAACCTTTTCTTTAAATGTTTTGGCACATTGAATAGCTCCAAGCAGAAGCCAATGTTGGATGGCCAACAGGTTTTCGGATGTTCTTTAGCAAACCTGTTTGGAGAAATGTATAAAAGCATCTCCTGAAAACTAGATGGTTTAAGCTCTGTTATCCCATTCTGCTATCGATTCCATCTGGATGATTTTGGGTAAACCTCTGAATGCTCTGTGCTTCTGCTCACTCTTTGTGAGGTATTTCCGTAAGTGTTTTCCTTTAGGCATTTACTGTAATGTGCTGGGAGAAGCCACAATTCCCTTCTGTTCTTTCTCAAGTTCCCCATGAGAGAGCAAGTGCTAGGAAAAGAAAAACCCACAATGTCCTGTCTGCCCTTCAGGAGAAACATAAAAAAATGAAATGATTGGGTGCCTCTTCCTACCTCCCATCTCAACTGGCTGTACAGGTAAGTCACTTGAGCTGCAGTGGGATATGTGTTCGTGCTGAATGCTAAATGGCTTTGTGATCATTATTTAATGAAAACCACATGTAACGAGTTGTCAGACAAGATGCTTTGTTCTTTGCTGTAGAACGCGTGAAGCAGCCCTTACAATCTGCGAGCCTGCTGGTGCTGTTTGTCTTTTTGGAAATAGCTGTATCGGTAACAGTGGGCTCCTGCTAGTCTACATTTAGCGGTTAATGGCTATTGAATTCCTTCAGCATCAGTAATAATAGCCGCAGGCAGAGGTTGACACAGCAGACAGTGATTTGAAAAGAGGGAAAGTCGAAATTAGTGATGCAGAAGCATTGTGGGTGTACACAAGTGGGACGACATGCTTTCCCCAGCTTTTGCTGGCAAGGGATGCAATTAGTTATAGTCAAACCCACTGGGTTTTGCATTGTTCCTTATCCCTAAGGACCGCTGTTTGTTCAGCTGCTTTTCCACTTGTCCTGTCTTTCCAGCATGAAGAACTGACCGTAGATCATGCTGAGATGTTGAGCAGACATAATTTCTGTAGTCAGAGACTGAATTCACTTGGGAAACAGGTGAAATTCTCTAGCCATTAAAATAAGCTGAACAAACATATGGGATGCACAGTCTTTTGGGGGTGCCATCATGGCCTGACAGGACTGGAGATGCTGAGAAAACCTCTCCTGGCTGTGGGGCATGCTGGGTATACAGCCCTCTGCACAAGGGGAAAGGTGTGTAGAGCTCTAAGATGGTCCTCCTCTTGGGATTTCCTCAGTCTAGTCCTCTTTAAAAATGCATCTGTGACTTAGATTTTGATTGCTGTGGATTTTAATAAGGGATGCTTTGAATTTGAGCCTTACCTGAGATTCTTCTGCCTTATTGCTTTCAGTATCCAAGAACCCAATACCCTCATACCTGGTGCTCCCACCAATGTCTATCAAGCGGAAGACCTTTTTGAGTTTATTGAGTTAGGACTCAAAGATACTTTGTATTGCTGTTAAGCACAAATGGAAACTGCCCAAAATGTTGATATTCATAAGGGCTCACCAGAAAACCTGCTAGAGCCAAAGAAAATATTCTAATCACATCTAGTATCATAGAATCCATCGAATGGCTTAGGTTGGAAGGGACCCATCCAGTTCCAACCCCAGGCTGTGGGTGGGTTGCCACCCACCCTCCAACCTGGCCTTGAGCACCTCCAGGGACGGGGCACCCACAGCTTCTCTGGGCTGCCTGTGCCAGGCCCTCACTGCCTTCTGAATAAAGAATTTCTCCCTGACATCTAATCTAAATCTCCCCTCTTTTGGTTTAATGCTGTTCCCCTTTGTCCTATCACTATCAAAGTGAAAGCCCAGTGAAAGATGTCATGTCAAGATTTGGCTCTGAAGCCACCCTCTCTTTCCTTGTATCAAATCTGACCTCTTCTTGCCATGGGTAGTAATTGCTCTAGTTGCTGTTCACAAAGAAAGGATTGACATTTTGAAGGACAGTGCTGTTTTCTGATGGCAATGAGCAGTGGGGAGCCACTCGCTTGGCTTCCCACAAGTGACCAGTGCATCCTAAGGAAAGCAGCCCAAAGGGAACCAGTCTTTGAAATGCAATCACCCACTTGAATTGTAGCTAAATGTCCCATAAAGGTTATAGATCTTCCATCTGCCTCCATTTAGAATTTATCTTGGCTGGGAAAACAGACAGCAGGGGCTGCTGCCTTGCTCTGACTTACCTCGCTCACAAGCTGAAAGGACCCAAGGCCTCCTGCTGCCAGCCATGCTATATCTGGCTGAGATGGATGGCCGGCTGTCAGCGCCCAGGGATGTGATCGCACCCTTTCCCCTCTTGTGAATAAGTTGTAACTTAAACCAGGAGTAAAAAGTATGCAGTTAAGAGTGCTGAGTTTTTTCCTCCAAGCTGGGAGCCATGGATCCAAATATCATCATGCCCCTCCAAATATGGAGGAGGTAACTGGGGAAAGATAACACAGATATAGCTGAAACCGAGGTGACAATGACTAAACTGGGCTGGAAATTTAGCTGGAAATTGGCATCCTGATCTAACTGTGGGTGTCCATGTTTGTTGCAGAGGAGTTGGACTAGATGGCTTTTAAGGGTCTCTTCTAACTCAAACTATTTTGTGATTCTGTGAAATGTCAGTGATGGATTGTTCTGGTTTTAGGAGTATAGCAAGGGTTAAGAGCTTAGCTCTCCTGGCTGTGGATGAACGGTAGCTGGCCGTGCTGTACTCGGGTTGTTTTCACATTAATATCAAGCTATTAGCACTTCCTGGATGTGATCGTGTCCTTTGATTCTCCTTTTCCAGCAAGTTCAGAAGATAATTTTAGCTCTGATTAGGGCTATAATTAAATAACTGAGTCTCAGGCTGGGGCAGCAGGTGCTACCCGTGCCACTGCTTTTTCCACCGCTCATCCTGGGGGAACGTTCCCAAGGATGTGTGTGTTTGTGAGCGCACCACAGCAGTGTCCTGCAGAGCATCTCCTGCAGCCCGGCCTGCTTGACTTCTCTTTCTTTCTCAGCTGTTTTCTGATGTACTTGTGATGCGGCCTCACCTCCAGCACTGCACCACAACATAAGAAGGACATTAAACATCCACAGAGGGCTGTGGTGAAGGGGAAGGGTCTGAGGGCAAGGTGTGCGAGGAGCAGCTCAGGTCCCTGTTGTGCTCAGCCCGGAGCAGAGCAGGCTGAGGGGAGGCCTCATGGCGGCTGCAGCTCCTCACAGCGAGCGGAGGGGCAGCGCTGAGCTCTGCTCTCTGGAACAGCGACAGGGCCCGAGGGAACGGCATGGAGCTGTGTCAGGGGAGGGGCAGGTGGGGGTGAGGGAAAGGGTCTGGCCCAGAGGGCGGTGGGCGTAGAACAGGCTGCCCAGGGCAGTGGGCACAGCTCAGAGCTGCCAGAGCTCAGGGAGCATTTGGATGCCCCTCTCAAACATTGGGTTTGGTTTTTTGGTGGTCCTGTGTAGAGCCTGGGGTTGGACTTGATGATCCTTGTGGGTCCCTCTCACCTCGGGATATTCCGTTTCTCTATAAAGTACTCTTACACTTTCAGAGGATGTGATCAAGGGCTCTGGTGTCACATGAATGCAAATGCTGGAGTTCTTCAAAGGCAGCTGAGCTTTTAGGGAGGGGAAGCAGAGGAGTGGGGAATGCAGTTTGGGTGTTTTAGTGCAGTTTGGTTTATGACAGGGATGGCGGCAGCCATCTCTCAGGCTCTGCTATTGCTCAGCACTGGCCTCCACGTAGCACTGGAGGGAAAAACAGCTCCTTAAGCCAGCATTCTGGGGGAGAAGAGGCCACCTAAATGAAAGCAGAGAGGAAATCTGGTGCTCCTTGCTGTGCTGGCTTTGAGCCTCTCTCTCTTTGGATTCTAGAGAAATAGTTTGAAATGTGCACAGCTTTTAGCATAATGAGATGCGCCGCAGCTATGTCACATCCCTTTCATTCCCCACAGCTGTTTACAAAAGAAAAATAAATAAATCAGCCCGCTGGGATGGGAGCAGCTGCAGTCACTCAGCTGTCAGTGCGGGACAGGCCTCTTTCTGCTCCGCTTTTATTTCCACTTCACTCTGTTCTGCTGCACACATTCGGCTCTTCTGTGAATTTGCAGATTATGAGGGTTTGTTCCCAACTGCCTTTGATCTGCACAGAAAGACTCACCCAGATCTGCTTTGAATCTGTTAATACACTGAGTAGGCATTTTAATTTTCTGTTTCCTGATTTGTTTCCCTTTGTCATGTTACTGAAGTGACAAGTTCTTCGTACTCTGCCTCACGTTTGGCTTTTTAAGTCTAAAACGTTTCCTCTTTCCTGAAAAGCTATGATAATTTTTAGCAAACTTATCAAGGTGTTTTCATTTCTGCAGAAGAAAAACTGAATTGCTCTCAGCGTTGATTACTAACAAATCAATCCTGAAGCACGTAATTCTTTTTACACTGTGAACAAAGTGCATTTTATACCATCATCTGCAGCTTGAATTGTAGTTTAGAAGCCTGCTGAAGCCCTAAAAGCTGCATTTTGTTTGCAGCTTCCATGCCAGTGAAATCACAGCATTAAAGGAATTTCCTGGGCTGGAGCTTTTCCCACACATTCAGCTGTTTTGCAAAGACCCGCTGTCTTTTCCCGCAACAATTGTGAATTTAGCACAATGTACAGAATTCTAGCAAGAACCCTGATTGCTCAGACGCCCTGAACGTGTGGCCAGAAGGATGAGGAGCAGACACACTTCTTGCTGATCAAGCACAACCATTTCAGTGGAGAGAATGCACTGTAGTTGGTCGGGCCCTTTTTGTCGGGTGGCTGGGATAGTGCTGCCTTTGGGGAGGGGAGGTGTCAGAGGTCGCCAAACTGTGAATCGTGGACTGTCGGAAGCATTGGACCTGTCCGTTTATTTCTAAGTTCCTGTTGTCAAGTGTGGCACAGTGGGGTTGAGAAAGGAATGTATTTTGGATGACCGAGATGATGAATGTATGATGCTTCATGTTTATTTGTAATGTCCTTTTTATACTTAGAAATTGCTGACATCTGTAACTGTATGTAAATAAATATTTAATCCTTTCCAGCTGGTGTTTAAAGTGTCTGATTTGATTGATTTTTGTTAGCCTTGATCTGCAAAGCAAAGTTGCCTTTAACATAGATAGGAGGCAAACCGATTCCCTTTAGGACGTGATTTAATTCAGACCCACAACGGCCAAGGATTCTGCTCGAGTTCACCACCCCGCGGCCCTCACAACAAGGGCAGAGGTACAGCTGTTGTCCATGGGAGCAATGTCCCTTTGCACTAGAGGAGCAGAACAGAATGTATTTACGATCGGAATGTTCACAGCTGTGTTGGAAACACCAAAGAAATGCCCATCGCAGTCACTAGAGGGTGGTGTTTGGCAGAGGGAACATCTACGCCCGAAGTCATTGCAAACCCGCAGCTGGTTCAACTCCTGCCCTAGAGGGGATGCTGGGGTTGTGTGGATGAAGGCCATGTTTGAGCTGGTTTATGTTCTTTGTCCTAGTGGTTTTATTTTGTTTTGTTTTTAATGCTTCACCTTGCTCTTTTCATGCCCGCAGCTGGACTGGGAGGAGAGAACCCCCACCGAGCACACCTCTCACTTTCAGCCTTTTGGTCAATGTATGAAGTTTGCACTTAGGCTCATCTTGGGGATCAGATTTCTCCCTTCTGCTCACGTTTGTACTGAGAAATGAGCTGTGAAGCCTGAAGCCACCACATGTCTTTTATTGCCTCTTCTGCTGACTTTGAAGGTCTTTCCTCGGTAAATGGCCGGCGTGAGGGCTGGGCCATCTGCTCCGTGTTTTGCCGGGAAGCAATAAAACAAGAAAAGGTACTTGGAGAGGGAAAAGTTGCTGCAAGCTGCTAGGTATGAACTGGATACGCTGGAGGAATACAAAGGCTTCCAATGACAAGGGAACAACCCGCACAGGGGGAGAAATGCTCCATCTTCACGTGCACAGATCCTTCCTCCAGAGCACCCAGGGCACTCGGCCCCAAGGCGAGCTCTCTGCCCAGGGCCTGGTGCACAATGGAACTTTCTGGCCTCACCGGTGTGCAGCAATCCTGCATAAAACAGAAGGCTCTGACAGCTCTACATTCATTTCAGTGGTATCTTAGAGACAGTCTTGTCTGAAAATCAAGTCTTGATTTGTGGCTATCTAAACTTAGAGAATCAATCACGAACTTGGTGAATTTTTTTTTTTTTTTCAGTTTTATTACCTTCAGCGTTAAACATGCTGTGTTTCACATTCTTTTTTTTTTTTTGCACGCACAATTAAATCATACCAGCTTGTACCAAAGCTACTGCTTACTGTAGTACGGGGAGATATTTACCACTGAAGAAAAAAAACTCACGCTGGGTGAAACATTTCCCAGCAAGGTGCTGTCAGCTACACGAAGCAGAAGTTCTGGCAGCGGTTTAGGGCTAGATGCATCAGGTCTGCCACATCGCTCTGCTAAGATCTAACCCCCGTGGTAAAGTGGGTGCTTGTCCAGTTCATCACAAGCAAGCACTTAAAGAGCCAGTGATATCATATGCTCAGAGCATGGAGGAGGCTGTAGTTTTAAGCAAAGCATTTATTGCTTAGGATACCAATTTCTTAAAAACCCTTTCAGCGATGCCTTCCCTGTGCTGAGTGATAGAGTAATGCTTTCTTTCCATTTATTTCTTCTGCATAAGATATCAATTCATTTGCCATTTCCAGATAGGCTGCATTTCCTCACTCTTTTGAGGAAGAGTGGATGCTGAATGTTCCAACACTTCACCTACATCTCAGCTTGAAAAAAATGAGACCTGTAAATGCTCACACATTTACATAAGTCTTTATTGCACTGTCTAGAGTTAATTTGCAACAAAGTAACTCAATGATTTTCTTTTCCTCATCTCTGTGGCGCAAAGCTCTGCAAATATAATTGATCTTAGGCAGACATATGCCAAAAAGCATATAAACAATGTAATTGTTTTTAAACAGCTCTTTCATCCAACTGAGTCCTCCCAAAAAATCATATAAATAATCTACAATAACACAGCATAGAAATATCATTTTTTACTGTTTTAGCTTATGGAAAATAGGGCTCTGTGCTTGGAAGAACAACTCAGGAGACCAGCCTGCTGCCCCTTCCATGAAAACCCCTGAATAATTTGCATGTGAGCGGGGATTCTTTCCTTCTGAAGAAGAACAGCTTTCCAGGACCGTGTCGTTTAAAAACAAAGCCTTGGCAATACCTGCAGGCACAGGAGTTGCTAGAACTGTGGCTGTATTCACAGGGTTGAATCTCTCACTCCTGAAGCACACACCTTTTTCGCTGTTCTCTTTGCTTCCAGAAATAGGGCTCCTGTCAGCGTGCTCACAGGTCAGCTGTAAGTCCCAGCTAACCGGTTTTAATGTTAAAGATGCAGTTGGTTTAAAGCTCTTGTTTGTAGATGGAGGGGTCCACTCCTCAAAATTGGCAGGTGACTGGCTGTTATGGAACTGCTGTGGGACAGAGCTCTTACCTTCTGTGTCATCACTGCTACTCAGCCTTTCACGTTTCACTAGCCTGCCAGTAAGCTGCTGTAACAGAGTGTTTTGAAAGGAAGACCTAGATCGCTTGCATTTGGAATGGACTTTAGTTGGATTTTCAGGGGTGAATACAGCGACAGAAGGGCTGCATTCCCCAGCAGGCCACAGTTTTTGGAGAGGTTTGGCCACGGGAGTTGACTCTGAATAAGGAACAAAGTCTTGAGCACTAAGTGAATTGCAGTCTGAATCATAAAAGGAGTACGTTACTGGTGTACTGTGCTTACGAAAAGCAAGAGGGGTCCTGTGTAGGGAGGATGTCTGTTTTGAACTGTTAGAAGAAACATCTCCAGGAAAAAGCACCAGTTTGGGAGTTGTGACCTCTTCTGTTGAAGGATCTTCCTGTGCCAAAGAGTTACAAGACTTATTTAAGGATTCTACAGTTTTTGCAACCTCACTTGCATTTGCATCAAAGAGATCAGCAGAAGCATTGTAGCTCCCTTCAGGGCAGCTACCATTCCATATCACCTCTCTCTTATTTACACTTTTGAAAGCATTTACATGTAGCTCTGTCAGTGGTTTTAATTCTCTTTCATGTATCCTTCTTGTATCACTGAGAATTGCTGGACCAGAGTCCCATGCCCCTGCGCATGTAAGATCTTTTCTTTGGTTTGGTGTACAAGAAGAATTTTCTTTATTCTCACTGCTAGCTAAACAGTTACCATGTGCAGGATGCACACAGGTGGCTCTCTTGTTCCTTTGTAAACGAGTTTCTTCATGTTCAGCAGAACAATGCGGGCTGACAAAGGAACAAGCTGACTTTGAAACTTCAGCATTTGCTTCTTTGGACTGTCTGCTTCTTTTAGAAGCAGAAGTCTTGGATGTAACCTGTAGGGACTGTGATGGAGTAAGTAGATGAGGGTGAGGTATAAAACAAGATGCTCCACATTCCTTGTCAGCTGAAGATAAAACACTACTCAAAGACTTATGCTGCAGCACCTCATCACTCAAAGGATTTGGACTGGCCTTTAGACAAGCAAATGATACGCTCTCCCAACTGTCTTTCTCTGCTGGTGGCAAGAACCTCCCTGATACACTCACTTCAGGCAAGGCACCAGCTACTGGGGTTTGCCTGGGATGAGATTTGTTAAGATTTATACTCAACTTGCTGCTTTCAAGAAGGGCACATTTACCTACACCAGGATTAGGTGATGTCACAAAACTCTTATATTCTACTCTGGCTAAAAATTCATTTAGGCTTTCTGAGAATGGGAGCTCATCCCAAAGCTCTGAGTCTGTCTGAGATACTCCAGTTAGATTTACATGATTAGAGGGTGAGGTATGTCTCTTGTAACAAAGCAACTTTGGGGACTTTCCTTGGGAAGAATAATTTCCACTATTAGTCTCTGGGTAAATGATTTTTACTCCAAAGTCCAAGGGATTTTGTAACAACCTGGAACTGTTTTGAAGTGAACACTCAGTCTCTGAAGAAGAAGTTCTCTCTAATTGATCAGTGGCAGAGATTCTGTCAGCTTGACTAGGCTGTGAACTTAATTCATTATCCTCCTCTTTATTCCCTTCCTTCACTGAAGAGCTGCACAACTGTGAATCCAAAAGACTTTGATTGTTAAGGCTTACACTGCACGATTCTGCAGAGACAGGCCTCCCCTCTTCTTCATGCTGTTCACTCATCAGCTTTCCCACTTCCAGAGTGGGAAAATCTTCTGCTGTTACCCAAGCAACAGATGAAGTCAGGCTGAAGGACTGCTGCCAGCACCCGAAAAAACTTTCTCTGTCACTAGATTGAACAAAACAGGAGTTTCTGCTCCAAACAGACAAGCTACTGAGTTCACTGACAGGTTCATCTACTGGAGCTGAAGACGCATCAGGTAAGTATGAGCTGTTATTATTGCTCCTGAATTTCACAGACTGCAGGAGCCGACGGAAGTAGCTGATAACAGTAAAGCCAGTAACAGCAGCATTTGGCAGGAAGATCTGGCAAGCTGTAAGGTTTTTTGTACCTCTATTAATTCTGGAACCATTTTGCAAGATGCTGCTGGCAGCAGAACATGCTCCATCTTCACTTTCGTAACCCTGAGGAAGGAAAGAAAATAAAATAGTATAGTGCTTTTTTTTAAGACAGAAAAAATAATTAAGGCATGTCTTCTAAGTTGGGCTTAAATGTAGGTCTCCCTTTTTAGTCAGAAATGAGGGGAAGGGAAGACAAAACAGTCTGTCACACAAAGCATAACTCCCTCAGAAATAAGCACTGGCAAAGGCTATAAAGGGCATCACAGTAAGAGGTACTTTCCTTGTTGCAATTACGCAATTTTGGAGCTAGAAAAATGACCATGAATTCTAAGGAAGGACTTCACGGAATTTTTCTTCCTCCTATCAGGGCACCGGGTGCTCCAGGGCTTCCTCCAGTGCAGTTCTGTGCAAGTGGCCAGCTGCCTAATGCCCGTGCTCTTCTTTTATCTAGGAGGCAGCGCGCAGTACTTGACGCAAAGCATTCTGGTACCAGATACATGACTTGGTAGCTCACCTATCAAAGCCAGCATGGTATTTTCTCTGTGCTACCTCTACCTCTTGTGTTCAAGAAACGTTTAGATGTTTAGTTTTATCTGGGAGAGTGCAACTATATGCACAACTGAACACCATACAGAAATGTTATAGCCAAAGGCTGAACAAATGGTCTTCGAGTATGTGTTCAGAACATGTGTGTGGATGAGTAGCAACAAGGTTATTGATATGCAGAATGATTTCTCATATCTGTAAAGGCATCAAACAGAGAGGTGGTGAATGGCTCTAGTAAGAAGTTTAATCCATAAGGTCTTCACTGCTTATGCACAGCATGAGGAGAATCTCAGCTCAGGTACAAGGCTTGTTTACAAGGGAGAGGAAAAACACCCGTGCCAGGTAGGATTTATAATATGAACAGCTCTCAAGAGCAGCACTTGAAGAGCACTTAAAAGACAGTTCCCATGTAAATATTCCTAAGAACGAATATTTTGAAGTCTGTTAAACACATGGAGAAACCACAGATGCATATGTAGAGCAGCTGTACTTTATCAGCATTTTTATAAACTATTAAATCCAGGAATGTTAAAATGCTGCAAGGGGATGTGTGCATTTCCCTACATTTTAGGAACCAGGAGACTACGCAGCGTACAAAGAAGTCTGTTTCAAGCTTGAACTGTACGTTTTGCTTTCTTTTTTTTTTTTAATACACTGATTCCAAGCTGTTAGTGAAATGCACAGGAGCTGGCATTGCTCAGCCTCTCTGAGAAGCAGCCCGCCAAGCTGTCAGGCTGACTACTGCCATTCAAGATGACTTTTGAACATGTCTCATTTATAATAACACATGAATCTGAGGAAGAGGAACAGAGTAATTCCCATACCCAGGCCCTACAATTTCTCCTCAGAATAATGACATTCCAAAAAGATGTCTTGATAACACAGTTTATGACTCTAGCTGGATACAAGCTAATGAAAAACTCAATACAAGAGAGTAACATGGATTAAAAATTACCTTCACTCCAAATATAAATCTTTTTCCAATGAAACAGGCTTCTACTGCTTGAACTAACACTTCTGGAGATGCAGCTTTGTTTGTTTCTCCTGACAGCTGATTAAAGTCCTGAACACACCTTGAGTAAAAACACACGGGTAAGCAATGCAGCAGAGGAAGCCTGACACAGCATTTCAGCTGTAGTACAGGTAGAACTATAGGTAGCTACTGTGTTAGAGTCAACTGAACAGAATGAAAACAGGCAATTGAGAGCCTATAAATCGTTCAGTTCATTTAATTTATTACAATGAAATAAACTAACGCTACTTTAATAGCTTATTATACATACAGCTTTTGAGTGTTCCTTGTGTGTCTCCAATTTTTGTATCAGCACAGTTGTACTGCGGGGTGTGGTTTAGTGGGGAAATATTGGTGGTAGGTGGGTAATTGGACTAGATGATCTTGGAGGTCTTTTCCAACCTTGGTGATTCTATGGTTCTATGACTTCTCTTTTACAGTACTGTCATACATGCTGCTATTTCTGATACATCCTTTCTGCCTGCATATTTACAGAGATGGCAGCATCTATATTAAGATATGCAAATAGTTTTGGTGTTCATGGTAGCGCAGCAGTCTAGTGTAGAATGGCAACCATAAGGATATTATTAATGATGTTAATATGGGAATTAAAAAGTATTCATCTGTGACCCGATGACAACACAAGTCGGTGGGAAAGAACATAGAGACACAAGCAGTGAATGTATCTGAGTATCTTGTTGCAGCAGTTTCAGATATCAGAAAGTCTGAACTTGATAATGTGGGTGGTCAGGCTCTAAGGACTAACAGCCTCTCTTAGAAATTCCTCATTGCTTAAGGAACACCTGTTTTTTTCTTTAATACAACCAGCTTTACACCTTTTTCTTAATCCAAACCATAAACCAAATAAACAACAAGGAAACAAACAACAATAACAGCCCAAAGGCTCTATGTTTACCTTAAGAGTTTTCTTCTGAAATCTTGAGGAAAAATTATGTTTACCCCTCTGGAAAAGGCAATTTACTTTTGATGAAGAAAATTCCATCTTCTCAAATTTAGGAAGCAGGGCCCAAGGAAGAAGCCCAGCCAACCAAAATATGAAAATTAGTTGTTTTCAATAGATAAGTGGAGGATCTTTTATGTGGAGTAATCCATCTCGAAATGTCAATATTTCAGGAGGAAACCAAACTCAAGCACTTTCTCAAGGTGACTGGTACCTGGGAAATGCTGGCAGGGAGCACTTCAGCAGCTTCTTCCTACTCACCTCCCCACCATCCAAGCTCACCATAAATGCTTTTTGGCTGAAGAAAAAGCAGCAGGTATATAGTTAAAAGCAATTAATTCCTTACCTCTGCAGATTTCCTGCAGTGACGCCAAAGAATGGATCTAAGCAACTTCCAAACACAGTAACGTCAAACAGATCATGAGTGTCAGCAATCTTTAGGGACAATCTATATCTGTAGCTTACGTCTTCAGCTTCACCTGTGCAGCCACACTTCAGACAGTTAAACCTGACAGGAGAGAGTAAAAGAATAAAAGAAGATCAAACACGTGAACTTCTGTTAATCACCACTGAGGTAAGAACTTATCGGCAGTTGTAAGTACTACTAAAATAATGGGTCAAATATTCCATTACAAATTTTGGGATTTTTTTTCCTCATTCTTTATCCCCTGAGGTATTAATATCAGCTCAGTAAGGGGCCTGTCTTACTACAGAATCCCTCTGGCTTATTTATAGATTTATTAAATGCTAGCCTGATGTAAATTCAGAGATACAGTGGGCTCTGAATGACCTCTGGGGGAGTCACTCCAAATTCCTTAGCATCTGTGTTCTGTTCCCTTCTAGAATTTCTCTTTCTATAGCTTTAGCATAAAACCTAGATTTAAAAAAATCATAAGGAAACAGTTCAGTTGCACGTTCAACTTCAGCATGTGAAACAACAGATAGTCTTACTTTGCAAAGCCAGCTCCTCCATTTTGTGCTGATATTCACTGATTTATTCTTCCTCTATGTGTCATTAATTTGACATAACAGCGGGGGCAAAAATGAAAGCTCGTATGTTTCTGGACACACAGTAAGCAGAAGCATCTTACAGGACTGGCCAACGTGTTGAACATACAGAACAAGAAATAAAATGTAGGATTTGATTTGCAGAGGCTTTCAGCTAATGCCTTCTAACCTAGGAGCAGCACCGAAGAACTGATCTGCAGGGGATGCAGTTGGAAGCTATGAACACACATCATTCATTCTCTTACACTGTCCTTCAGTACTGCATGGCACTTAATAGAAGTCTTGATGCGTAGTGATCTCCAAACTGCTACAGGAATACAAAGAATCCCACGTAGTGCTAATGTCAGCTATTTATGCTACTAATCACTGATTTCTTTGATTGCTCAATTATTGGTAACATATTGTTCAGACCTGAGAGCTCCCAGGCCTCTGACAGTTAGTAGGATTGATGAGATACAGGACATACCTCCTAGAGTCCAGTATCAGCCTCGACAAGCAGCTTTGGCAAGCAGGGTAGATGAAGCAGGAGTTCTGTACGGAAATCACAGAGGCAGCCAAGAGTTGTCTTGCACTACTCATGTGCTCCCAGGATCACCTGAAACGGGGAAGCCAAAACAGTTCACTGAGTTCTCCTGTTCTGAGATGTTAATGCAGACTGCTTTTAGTTGGGTTTTCCCAACGCTTTGAAAGGCAGCCCTCAGGAAACAATGACCTCTGTGAATGGCAGCCCCATTCAGACACTTACCACTAGCCTTAACCCTTCAAAAGAAAAAGAGAAGATACATAATAAGAAGCAAATGTTCATGACATTTACACATCATTTCAGCTAAATCATGTAAATTCCTGCTCATTTTGGGGGAACCTTCATTAGAACACAGCTTGAGCACTGCAGCAAATTTATTTATGACTTTTTTGTTAATTTAGAATGAAGTCATAACACGACTTATAACATGGTATGCATGCGATTCTGTAATCACCTTCAGTACAAGTGACTTTGAAAGGAGAAGGTGCCCAGCAAACCTCAAAAGGGCTTGCGATAGCGATTCCAATTCCTTCTCTTTGAACCAAAAGTACAGTCTACAGTATTTACCACTGGCAAAGAGATCATGCAGATCTGACAAATACAGAATCATAGAATCCTTAGAGTTGGAAAGGTCCTCCTGAAAGCCATCCAGTCCAAATCCCCTGCAATGAACAGGGACACTGCAGCTAGATGAGGTTGCCCAGGGCCTGATCCAGCCTTGCCTTGGAAGTGATATATATGATGAACCGAAAATTTAAATAAAGAAGAATTAGTTCATTTTTATTCATTCATATTTTCCTGCAGAATTACCTTGCCTTTATTATCACCATGTTGTACTAAATACTGATTTCAGGAAGTTCCCCAGTTTTAGGGCTTTACCTCTTTTCCTCAGCAGATGCTAGAAACAAGCATAAAATAAAAACAAAAGAAAGACCATACAAAGACCATAAGCCCTATAAAAGAAATGCTACCCAGCTGTTCTTGCTTTAAAGATGCTCTTTAAGATATTGGCTGTGATGCAGCTTCACATATGTACAGGACAACGTGGCTTATACAAAAGAAGACTCCAGTGTTGAACGCCCTGAGCTTCCTTTGCTTCTGAGACCCAACTCCAGAGACATCCCCTGTTTGTTTAGTACAATGGGAGAAGTCAATACAAGTGCCCAAAGCATGAAGTCTACTTCTGTTCTCCAAAGAAACAAAATACTATTGTTTAAATTAAGGGCTTCAGTCAAAATAACGTACAGTTCATCCAAGACAACTGAGATCAGTGTACAGTTGATTGTATATTCTCACGGTAAAGTCTGCATAAGCGACAAGGCCATTTGCTCAGCACAGTATCTCGAGATGCCAGTTTTAGATTAGAGAATGTGGCAATGGGCACAGACTTCCCGAACGCCTAGCAAACACCTCACGTTTCCCACTGGAATGTGGGAGATGGAGCGTAGCATTTACGTTTCCCCACAGACCATATCAGGGGATCCCTTCAGAGCAACAGAGCCAACACCATCAGCGACGCATCCAGCAGCGCTTGCTGCCCTCTGGTGTGCAGAAACAAACACACGCGTGCGGATCTTACGCTGCCATGTTTACCTTAAGGCTTCGTCACAGGAACAAGCAGCCCTCAGGGCGGCACGGAAGGCAGAGGCCGGAATGCGACTGCCGTGAGCGTGCTGCAGCCTCGAACAACACAGCTCTACGCCTCAGCCGCGCTCCCGAGGCTCGGAGGAGAAGCCGGAAGGCGGAAGTGGTTCGTTGCTAAGGGCCGTTGCTAGGGGCGGAGACGATGCGGCCCTCGCCCAATCGCATCTCAACGCGGGGGCCTGGCCGCCCCACTTCACCAATCAGAAGCGAGGAGCTCATCCGCGAATGGGAGTGGGCAAGCAGCGTGGGGGGCAGATCACGTGCGCCAAACAGCCAATCGCTGTCTCCTCACCGTGCCCAGACTTCCTATGTCGCTCCTGCCTCCTCAGCCAACCAACCGCGAGAGAGCGCGCGAGTTTACCGCGACCGGCAACCAATCGGGAGCCCGTCCCGCTTAGTGCCCGCCCACCACGTGCGAGGGCATAACCCCTCCCCTTCGGGGCCGCCCCTCAGAGCGCCCCGTGCGGGGCTGAGGCGAGGTACGTCCCCCAGCTACCGGTGGGCGGGCGAGGGGCGGGCCCGCTATAAAGCCGCGGGCCGGTAGCAAGCCCTCGTTTACCCCGGCGATGCTACAGATGTTGTGTCTGCGGCTCTTCCTGCTCCTCCTTCTCCTCGGGTCGCTCGGCGCGCTCCTTGCTCCCCGCCGCCGCCGGGGGATCGTGCCGCTGCCTGCTCCGTACGTCACGCGGTACCTCACACAGCAGGTAGGAGCCCGCCGCGCTGCTGCGGGTCGTGAGGAGATCCGGGCTCCGGGCAGAGCCCGCCGAGGGAAAGCTCGACAGGACAGGCTGTGCTTGAGGGGCTCCTGGGGGCGGGGGCTCAGGCAGGGAACTCCTGTGGAGGTGGAGAGGTGTTTTCTTCAAGCAGATGATTGTGTTGTGGACTGAGTACTAGTATGTTTTTAGAGCTTCCTGGGTGTTACTGAGCTGTGCTCAGTTCTTCTGGTAAAACTTAAACATTCTGTTGCCTGCACTGTTATAGGCACCTTTGCACCCACATCTGAAGCTCTGCAGCTCGTTCTAAGCAGTCAGCTGCACCCTGACAGCGCTTCCAAATAACAGCTGGGTGGCTTTTGTTCACCTTAAATATGAAAAAGATTTCTGTTGTTACTCTGAGCTTTATTTTGCTGACAGCTCCAGCAGTTCTCAGTTTGTTGGCAAAATCCATAGCTTGTGTCCAGAACAGAGGTGTCTGTGACCGTAGGGTGACTTATGTTGGAAGAGACCTTAAAAACCATCTAGTTCCAATCTCCTGCTGTGGGCTGCATTGCCACCTGCTAGATCAGGCTGCCCAGGGCACCATCCAGCCTGGGACCCTACAAGTGCTGGTATGCTTTCCTTGAAACCTGCTTGTTTTTATGCTTTCCCCAAAGCAGTCAGCAGCTCCTTCTGACGTGTCAGGGAATGTCTGCATCTTGATCTTCTGTCTCATCTTGTAGGGGAAGCAATGGTTCTTCTTAACTGGGAAGCATGATGAGAGGTCACTTGTAGTAGTGTCTGCCTTTGGCTGGGGGCAGGCTTGTAGCCTTGCTCTGAATCTCATGCTCTGGTCTAAGTAGGGGAGCTGTGGGTGTTTATTGCACAGAGTTATATTAATTAAACATTTCTTGTTAATTTTATAGGAGGTGACTTCAGAATGGGGGTTTCTTCCTTCTGGAGAAGTGAAGGCTCAGGGGAGACCTCATTGTGGCCTGACAATACTCGAGAAGAGCTTCTAAACAGAAGGGAAAACAACTTTTTACATGGCTGGAAAGTGATAGTGCAAGGGGGATTAGTTTTAAGGTAGAAGAGAGGGGATTTAAATTAGACATCAGGGAACTTTTTCACTGGGAGTTTGGTGAGGCCCTGGCACAGGCTGCCCAGAGAACCTGTGGATGCCTCAACCATGAGGATGCTCAAGGCCAGGTTGGATGGGGCCCTGGGCTGCCTGATCTAGTGCTTAATTTAGTGGTTGGCAACCCTACCTGCAGCTGGAGGGTTAGAACTAGGCGATCTTGGAAGTCCCTTCCAAGCTATTCTATGCTTTCAGAGAGAACAGGCATGAAGAAAATAAAAATGAAATTTAGTGTCTAGGACCCCATTGTTAGAGTTGAGAGGAGGGTGGGAAGCCGTGTTATTGGGGAAACTTGCACTGGGATTGCATTTGTCTGTAGTCTGCGTTTCTGGTCTGTGTGTGGTCTTCTTCCACACACAGACCAGACTCAACACACTCTTCTGTGTTGAGAACATCTCTATCAAATGCTTTTCAGATGTTCAGGTAGTGATTTGGGTTCCTCTTCTAATAATCCTTAAACTCGTTAGCCCATAGGATATCGCAGATACCTTCTGCAGCCTGTGGTCTGTATTGGCCAGGAAATCAATCCGGTAGTAGTGTTGTAACTTAAAGCATGACACATAACTGTAGCATGCTGGTTGTTACCTATTGCTGCCTTAATATTGGTGGTAGTCATTCTGTGCCATGATCTGAACTGCCCTTTGTCACTGTGCTGCCACACTTCTGTCCTCACTCCCATTCAGTTGGGAGTGTCACTTGCTGATTGTCCCCAGGTGCTGGCAGAGGCAGCCTGGGTGCCCTCCAGCTGACAGCAAAGTGGCAGAGCTGCTGTGTGCCTGAGATCTGCGGATCTAGGAGTAGGCAGATGTTGAGAGAAAGGAAGGAAGAATCCTAGTGACTTTGTTATAAAGATGATGGCAGATCTTAATCCTTTCAGTCTCTCCCAGGTTTCCTTCCCTTACTGCAAACAGAATCATGCTGTCTGTGAGTACCTGCTGTGGGAAAGAGGATTCCTACCGACAGACCCTGGAATATTCATTTTCCTTCTCCAAATACTTGGTACTGCAGAACGTGGTGGGAGATATCTGTATATCCATGGTTTGTTTTCTGGGTTTTGTTTTGGTGTATTCCTGCTTTCGGATTTGAATGCTTTTGCCTGTCACTTGGAAGATGTAGGCCTAGCATAGGAGGTCTAATCACAGGGCAGGACGTAAAACGTTTTTTTTTTTTTATCAGTAGCACAGCATGCAGGACCTATCCTACGTATAGGACAGGCAACAGCTGAAGGCTGCTGTCTGGAAACTCCTAATTGCATTATGATTCTGTAATGGAACATAAATACTATGATTACCATATTAAATAGGTGTGATGATAGTTTGCTGCCTCTCGGGGTTGTTGATTTTTAATTATGTATGTTGAAGTTGCTTAGGGCTTGAATCATCTGCCTCTGTTCCGTGCTGCTGTTTCTTTTGTGGCTGGTGTTTGTTCTTGTTTTTCCTGTTGATGAGTTTATTATCAGTTGGGATTACTTATACAAAATCATGTACTGTCAAATTGTTTTTATAGTGCAGCAAAATATGCTGGAAACATTTCTTACGCCTATTTATATTTAAAAAACACTTTTTGAATATGACTTAAATATTTAATCCACACAAGACAACTTTGTGAAGTATGGATAGTGGCTTGCTTGAATCCTGTCACTTAAAAAGTTACCTACTGAGCACTGTAAATAATTCTCTAGTGTTGCACTCTAGAGAACAGAATTTTAGAAGCTGGAAACTTTCACATAGAATCGCAGTTTAAGTGGAACTTCTTGGCGTGAAGGCCTTTGGCATTGCTTGAAGGTCTTGTGTCAGCACTTATCGACGCTGAAGTCTGTATTAACCCTGGTATTTGTCTGCTTTCATTAAAAATGGGGAAGTAACGGAAACAGAGTGAACTTGCATTGAACTTCTGTTTACCATGTCAAGTGTCCGGCACCCCTGACAGCAGGGTTAAAGTCCAGAACTTGAAGAAATAAGTCAAGCAGTGCCTGTCAGTGTGACTGGGACTTAGCTTGTGTGTGCCCTGGAATGTGTCCTTAACAACCTTTATTATCTTGGCTGGGGACATTTTTCCCTCAGAATGCAACTGATGCCTTAAGGCCTCTGCTTCTCCATTGCGTGAGTGTTGTTACCCTGATAGAAAGATTCCTCATGCTGCCACTAATTGGTATGCAGCCACTGGATGAGGAACTGCCATCACCCACATCTGTAGTCAGCAGATGGTATCTGTACTGGGGAAGCTGATCTCCTTTATAGCTCTGTTAGGCTAGTGTGACTTCTGTTGGTAAGACTAGTCTTGCTTATGCTTTAGTATCTCGCTCACCAACTTGCGGTTGGTGTATTAAATTAATCCATTTGTAAGTGAACTTAACAAAGATGTAAGATGTATGGGGCTGCAAGCAGAAGACCACTCTGAATAGCCTTTTTGTAGGCAGCTGTGGCAGTGACCACAATGAAGAGTCACTGGCAAGACACTGAAGCATTTGAGAGCTGTCTCCTCCAAGTAGAGATAATCTCATGATGGGGAGGGTTTGAAGTCAGGCAGCTTTTCTAACCGTTTTCTAACCTTTGGGGAGCCTTGTCTTGCACCTCTGGATTCCTGTCTTCAGTGCACATACCAGTGTTATAAAAATGGAAGCTTGAAAACTTTTAGTGTGCTAGATGCAGTAATGAGGGGATGATGACATGAAGCTAGTGAAATTTAAAGGCTTCTCAGTGATTACACTGTCCTTCTAGAAAAGAGTAAATCATAGAATCACAGAGGTTGGAAAAGATGTCCAAGATCATCCAGTCCAACTGTCTGCCTATCACCAATACTTCCCCACTAAACCATGTCCCTTAATGCAATACCTAAACATTTCTTGATTACCTCCAGTGGTGGTGACTGCACCACCTCCCTGGGCAGCCTGTTTGCTAATGCTCAACCTGAATCTCCCCTGGTGCAATTTGAGGCCTTTCCCTCTTGTCCTATTGCTGGTTATGGGGCAGAAGAGGCCCTCACCACAACCTCCTTTCAGGTAGTTACAGAGAGCAATAAGGTCTCCCCTGAGCCCCCTCTTCTCCAAACTGAACAATCCCAGTTCCCTCAGCTGCTCCCCATAAGACTTGTGCTCCAGACCACTCACAGCTTCATCACCCTCCTCAGAATGTGCTCCAGGGCCTTGATGTCTTTCTTGTATTGGGGGGCCCAGAACTGAACAGAGCACTCGAGGTGCAGCCTCACCAGAGCTGAGTACAGGGGGAGTTACTTCCCTACTCCTACTGGCAGTGCTATTTCTGATACAAGCCAGGATGCCATTGGCCTTCTTGGCCACCTGGGCACACTGCTGGCTCATGTTTAGCTGAGCATTGACCAATACTCCCAGGTCCGTTTCCTCTGCACAGCCACTCTGCCCTAAGCAATGCGTGGGGTTGTTGTGGTCAAAGTGCAGGACCTGGCACTTGGTCTTGCTGAACCTCATCCCACTGGCCTCAGCCCAGCTGTCCAGATCATTCTGTAGGGCTTTCCTTCCCCCATGCAGATTGATATTTCCTCCCAACTTGGTGTCGTCCGCAAGCTTGCTGAGGGTACACTCAGTGCTCTCATCCATACTAAACAGGACAGACCCTAACACCAACTCCTGGGGAGCACCACTTGTGACCAGTCACCAGCTGGATTTAACTCCATTCACCACCACTCTGGGCCTGACCATCCAGCCAGTTCTTTACCCAGTGAAGAGCCACAGGCTGCCAGCTTCTCCAACAGAATACTGTGGGAGACAGTGTTGAGGGCTTTGCTGAAGTCTACCTAGACCATGCTAAGAGCCTTTCCCTCGTCCACCAGGCAGGCCATTTGATCACAGAAGGGGAGCAGGTTGGTTAAGCAGGACTTGCCTTTTGTGAACCCATGCTGGCGGGGCCTGGTTTCCTGGTTGGCTCGCATGTGCTGTGTGATCTCACTCAGGATGATCAGCTCCATAATATTCCCTAGCACCGAGGTCACCCGTAGTTCTCCAGATCCTCCTCCCATCCCTTCTTGTAGATGGGAGTCATGCTGGCAAGCCTCCAGTCTGCTGGGACCTCTCCAGCTGACCAGGAACACTGATGGGTGGTCCATTTGGCCTGGCAGTCACCTCTGCCAGCTCCTTTGGCACCCTTGGGTGGATCCCATCTGGCCCATGGACTTGTAACAGTCCAGGTGGAGTAGTAGGTCTCTAGCTGTTCCCACCTGAGTCGTGGGGGGTTTATTCTGCTCCCCATCCAAGGCTTCCAGGTTGGGGTTAGAGTACTCTAAGGATAATCAGTCTGACTTCAAAGAGTCAGAAGAGGCACTGAGAACCTCAGCCTTTTCTTTATTCTCAGTGGTCACTTTCCCAGCTGCATCTGGTGAAGGATGGAGGTCCTCCTTGGCCCTCCTCTTACTGTTAATATATTTGTAGAAAAGTTTTATCTTTTACCCCAGCGTCCAAGTTGAGTTCAAACTGGACTTTTGCTTTTCTCATTTCTTTTCCTACTTACCCTAACAACTTCTTTGTACTCTCCCCAAGTTGCTTCTCCCTGTTTCTGCAGGAGGTGAACTTTTTGGTTTTTTTCCCCTATTTGAGTCTCGGGGAAAGTTCCCTGTTCATCCACACCAATGGTCTTCCCTGCCGGCTCATCTTGCCGCACAGGGGGACAGCCTGCTCCTGTGCCTCTAAGACTTGCTTCTTGAGGAGCATTCAGCCTTCCTGGACCCCTTTATCCTTCAGGACTGAATCCCAAGGGCGCTTCCCTACCAGGGTCCTAAATAGTTGAAAGTCCACCCTCCAGAAGTCCAAGGTAGCAGTTTTGCTGCTCCTCTCCTGACTTCACCAAGAACTGAGGGCTCTGAGAGCATGTGATGATTTTCACTCAGTTTGTTAATTGATGGCTGTGCAAAACTCAATGTGGTGGTGGGCCCTCCACCACAATCCCACTTTGTATGCGCATCACTTATTCTGTAAGCAGTTGTAAATTGGCCTGGGAACCAACGTAGCATGTACAAATAAACTGCTGTTCAGCAAGCTTCTGCATCTGTTCTTCCAGTCAGATTCTTCCAAGGTAAGTCCTGCCCACTGTGTGGCCATTTCCAGAAGATTGGTTTTTGGTGGCATTGAATCACTTTCTAGATTTCGTGGCTTAGTAAATTCATGTAGAAGTCTGTGTTCAAACACATCTGTGCTTCACATTGTGCATATGCAAAAGGCAGCTCTTCAAGTTTCAGAAGTAATGCAATTTGATCTCTTCTGGCTACATCAGGTTTCTTTAATGGCCCATGCTGTGTTACAAGCTGAACTTTTGAGGCAAGGAAAATGAAAGCATTGACTGGAAGTGCAGAAAATTAGCAAATAGTAACTTGTAAAAATGAGAATCCTGATTTCAAGTAAATAAAACTTGAGAAGGAGTGCAACAGAGAGAAGATACCTCTCCCAGAGAAGGGAGAAGACTGATTTTTGGGAAGTGCCAGTTCAGAGGAAGCCAGTGAATCCTAGAGTCCTCCTGCTCTCAACTGTGAGACACGGATTATCTTAAAGATCCTAAAGCAGGTTGAAATCAGCACTTCCAATTCTGGTTAGCAGTTTTCTGGCAGCCTATTGTGACTCAGGTTGGTGTCTCAGAATAGCAACACGTGTTGGGAATGGTAAGAAAGGTTTGTTTGGCATGTCTGGCAACACAATACAATAGCACTTTAAACTTGTGGCAAAGGAAAAAACAAGGGATTTTTATGTAACTTCTAATTGGTACCAAGGGGCTGTGTCAGTGTTCAGAGCAGTGATGCTGGTGTTTGTTTTTTTTGAGGTGAATTACTTGGCGTGCATGTTTTACTCATCAAGTACTACAAGGGTACTTGGCAGCTCTTACTCTGTGATTTCATAGTGTGATTTGAAATGGGAGCTGTAAGCTATAAACCAGGTCTATAAGCAGAAACAATAGCGGTCATTCAGTGCACAGGAAAAGAGGGAAGTACTTGTTAGAGCCTGTCAGTGAATTTTTATTTTTATGCACTACTTATCTAGGGGTCACAATGCAGACATAATCTGCCCAAATTAAGCAGGAAACACTTAATTTCCTCACAACATGCAGCCTTCAGTCAAGTGAGCAGTTCATACTAAGGGCTACTGAAAGCATTGGTTGCTATCCTCTCTGAAAAGAAGCGTTTCTAGCTCGAGCTTTAACCATTAAAAAGCTGTAGTGGGCTCCTGAAAGATTTCCGTCAGTCCTTTTTAGTCCCTTAGACTTTCTTTATTAAAAGAATAAAGAAAACTGCATGTGGCTGAAGTAGCAAGCAGTTCATAAGCCAGGTGTGCACGAGGTCTTAGCGGAGAGCAATCGTGCTAAGGTGGCTGAAGTTACCTTCAGTCGTGCCAATTGCCTCAGCTGTCACATGGGATTGTGAGGACTTAAAGAAACAATCTGAAGAAATACCTACATCTTCTTTATTCTGTAAATTCTGGAATATGTGGGCTTTTATATCTGAAGCAGTTAAACTTTGAAGGATTTCAATTGGAAAAGGAGACTGAGCTCGGTGATATTCCATGCTTGCCGAACAGTTACTTTGTTTCCTCAGCACAGAAAGTCAGAATTAAACAGGGATGGAAGAATGGAAATGGTGTTTCTTTTCAGCACACTTAGTAGGCTCTGTCCTCCTTGGCTCTGTGATACCGGGGTTAATTGTCTTCCTTTAACTTTTCAGTGCTGACCCTGGGCTTGGTTCAGCCCTTCTGAGGAGGTGCTCATGGCGTGAGGCCTAGGAAGAATCTCCGGACACGGGGTGTTCACTGAAAGGCCCGGGTGTGTGGGATGCAAGTGTGCAGGCAGCTACGATACCTGCCCTGGCTTCTGCCTCTGGTAGGGACACACTTGGTGCATCCCCTTTCATTTCTGGTAAACTTGTTCAGCTTCCAAAGGGACTAAATCTTCTCACATTGTGAAGCAAGACAAGGACGCACCAACTTTCTAAAGGCATCCACAAAGGGTCTGAGTCTGTGGAAGAGGCAGTTGTAGATAGCAGTTTCCATGCAGCAGCTTCCTGTTAAGACAACAGGAACAGAAAGTGATGGGTATTAGGCCCTCTGACTTCTTCAGGACTTGGACTGAGGCCAGGCTGAGCTAAAGGAAGTGGGTGAAAGCAAAACAAGCACTAACACAACTTCTGATTTATGCCTCAAACCAGCTGCTTGTTTTTCCTTGCCTGACTCCCTGAAAGTGAGTTCTTCCACAAAACTGTTCAAAACTGTGGGCTGCTCTGAAAATGCTGCCTTTACTCTGCTCGTTTCTACACAACGACAAATGCCTGGCCACCTACAAAGGTAGAGTTTTCAGTCCTTCAAATCACAGTTACCAGGGGTGAAATATGGAGTTACTGTAGCTCTTAAGCAGTGGCTCCTGTCCTATGAACTAATGGCAGTTAGCTTTTTGCAAATGCCTGTGGAGTGGTTCTGTCTGTGCCAAACAGGGCAGTTTGTAATGATGTTCTCGCCTGGTTTTAAGTGGAAAGAGGGGAAAAAAAAAGTAACTAGAGTAGTGTTCTTGGATTAAAATCTAAGGGTCCCTATTTAGAAGGGAAAATGATGGCTTTGCCATGAGAAGAAAACCTGTTCCAGCTTGATTCTGGGAGGTAACTGCACTGGTATCAAGACCCACTGTGTATCCGTGTGTTTGCCTCTCAGCCACTGGAGGTCTTCTGTAACAGCTGGCACAGCAGACATGGATGTTTCTGCTTTACAGTAGAGCAATTGGCAGGAAACCTTTTCACCTGCAGAGACCAGAAGGTGTTAATTCCCTGAATGCTGCTGATCTCATCTTTCCGCTTCCTGGTGTTTGGGAGCCCAGCACGTATGCAGTTGCTCTGCAGTGCTTGGGTGTGCTGCAAGCTTGTCAGAGGAGCAGTTGCTGTCTGATTCTGTTGCTATTGCATAAGTGCTCTATGACTAACTGCAGCTTTCATGCTTTGTTTTCCAAATTGTTTCTTCCTCCTCTTGCTCACAGATGCTCAACGGAATTGGTAGTTATTAAAGAAATGATCCACAGTGGCAAGTGTAAAATCTCTAGCGCTTGGTTGGTCTCAGATGGAGCTAACTGGGGCTGTTCAATTCAGTGAATGGCAGCTGCTCAGGTTTTTGTCAGCGCTTTGACTAGTTAGAAGAAGAGCTGGATGGATAACATCATTTCTCTGCTTATGTTCACCTCATCCAAGTTTTTCCACGGATCCCCTAGGTAGTGTGGGATTTGCTGTAGAAAATAAAACACAGTAGTGATTGAGCTGCAGCTGAGAGAGTAGCAGAAGAGCAAGTTTCCTTGTGGCTTTGAAAATATGGGAAGTAAAACAGATGCAGCTTGAGTTGAACTTCTAAGAAAGTAGCAGCTTAGGTTCTAGACCTTTTTGGAGAGGGGTAGAGATTAATTCAACCAAATCAAAATGCTGTCTTGAATTTACTTTGGAAGATTTTGTCCTACGGTGCAGAATACGACTAATTATTTAAACACCTTGAGCAGATCTGGAATACACATCTTATACTGATTAATCAGTGACATATCAAAAGGATATGTACATTCTTTTCTTTCCTCCTAATGTTAATCCTCCAGATGTGGTGGATTTGTAACTTGGTCTGGAAGGCAGATGGAAAAAGTTGCAGGCCTTTGTCTGTTATGGATCTGAGAGACCTTTCACAAGAGTGACTTCAGCTCTGCTGGCATTGTGCATCTTGGTGCGTTTCATCTTTATGCTTTGGGCAATAGAGCTCGGACCTGTTTGTTCTGTACTCCTTGCTCCATAACCTGTCCTGCTGAAGAATTTGGCCAGGATAATAGTGTCTTGACTAGAAGCATCGGTGGCATCAACTTTTGGTGAGTAGATTGCCTATTTGTTCTACATTTGTGTAGCTGATTAATTCTCAGCAACACAAGCTCTCTGCTGCTTTGAGCTGCGAGCAGGGTTAAGGAGAGTGGGCAGGAAAGCTGGCTGCGGTGCTTCTTGCCAGCTGCCTTGTTCACACATTCCCTCCTTTCTGCTGCTGCTTTGCCACCCTGGAGTCAGGGGCCGAAAATGTGGGGAGGGCATGGAACCTCTTGGGTTGTCCTGCCAGCTGGACAGCGTCCTGTGATTGCTGGAAGGTTCTGTACCTAAATAACTGAAGCCTGAACGTGTTTGTGGAGTTCTTCCTGGTGGGAAGGACCTGGGGTTTCA
Source organism: Numida meleagris (assembly GCF_002078875.1). Lineage (NCBI taxonomy): Eukaryota > Metazoa > Chordata > Aves > Galliformes > Numididae > Numida > Numida meleagris. The sequence continues at coordinate 186,994,741 of NC_034409.1, read as the reverse complement.
GCTGTGGCATGATGCTACTAATAGCTTGTGGAAGTAGAGACTCACTTGTTTGTGATCTCTGTAGTTGCTTTGGTTTCTGAAATAAAAATAACCCTCCATCATCCCATGTTTGGGAACTGTTTATTTCTAATGAGGGTTGACCTGGGCAGCCTGGTGCTTTCCTACAGCATATCCTGTAGCTGTTGAAGTGTTCTTTGGTCTTTTTCATCTAAGTGCTTTGTCCAAACTGTGTGTCACGGGGCAGGGGTAGAGTTCCTGTCTGAAGCTTTCCTCATCTCTGCTTCTTAATCACTGAAGTGATAAATGAGTGCCAAAAGCAGACTTCCTGAAGGGGTTTCCACCTCTCTAGAGAAGATGACACGGTTCCTGCAGGGCAAAAGAAGCTTCAATAAAATACACAAAGCATGATTGGAGTCAAAGGGCAGTGTGTTCACAAGGACACAGTCACAATGGGGGAGATCCTTCCATTACAGGGATTTTGAACCCCCAAGGCAAATCCAGCCTCACTGAGCTGGGAGCTAGCTCCAGCAGCAGGAAAACTGTTTATCTATGTTGTAACTAGTGAAATGGAAGTTGGAATCCATAGACAAAAAGCTTGTGTATTACATCTGCATGTTTTATTAAATTAGATCTAATGACAAAAACCTGAATTGCTATAAAACCTCTGAGTTAGAGAGAGTATGAAAGATGGCAATGACATCAAGATTGTCTCTGAATTCCAATGTGACTTATTTGTAGGATTTTGAAGTTAGTGGGTCAGTGTGGCCTGATGCAAGAGAATGCAGTTTGCATCACTGTGCTCTTCCACAGAGCATCAATTGATCGAGAATGTCAGAACTGGTGCTGATCTTCAATCTCAGGTGCCCCTTACACAAGCAGTAGCCTACTGTGCAAAGAATGCAGAATTCAACTGGTGAATACTTTGTAGAACAGCTCATACTACGCTTTTAAAGTGGGGAAAAAATAAAGCAAAGCTTATCTTGTCTTTTTTGTTTTAATTCTGTTGGAGTAATCTGAGAATCTCATGACTGTATGAGATGAAAGTCAAGGGCTGTATTACACAAACATGTACAGCAAGAGGAAGGAAAACAATAAGAACAGTGTTGGGGAGACAAGTATTTTAATGTTTTTATCTCTGCTTCCATGTCTCCCAAAAAAGGTAGGCAGTGTATGTATCGCTAGTGGTACTTCACTGCTGCAATGGCTTTTAGGAGCTTGAATATTTGATTGCATGTACCAGCACTTGCAACAAAACTTTGAGCCTCCTTGAATACAACCCTACAAAGATGGCAGGGCAGTCTCTGCCTTCTTGAACTTCCAACTTAGATGGAGGAAGCAAAGATGCTAAGAGGAAACAAAGCTACTAGGGCCAGGAGTCCCCCAGCCTGCCAGGAGTAAAGCTGGGCATAGCAACGCGGTGGTGAAATCCCAGGGAGGCTGATGCCTGCTGCTGTTTGCACAGGAGGATATCCTCAGCCTATCCTGCATCTTCCTGTCCTCAGGAAATAATTCAGACAGGATGAGCACTCAAAACAACTTCATCAACGCTTGGAGAGTGAAGCGTGCCTCTTAATCCCCTGGCTTTTCACCAGTAAAACAACTGACTCAGTTTCAGATGAGACATCTAAATTTGGAGACATAACGCTATCACGTAGAAAACTGAAATGAGGCATGACAGGAAGGCTTTGCTTGAACACTTGCCAGAGACTCAAAAGTGTAAAACCATCAGGTACACATTTTCCACCTTTAGTGACATCAAATGCTTTTTTTGTTAGATGCTACTCTATGAATTACCTCTATGAATCCCCCTCACTGCAAGAAAGACATTGAGGCCCTGGAGCGTGTTCAGAGGAGGGCAACGAAGCTGGTGAGGGGTCTGGAGCACAGGCCTTATAAGGAGCAGCTGAGGGAGCTGGGATTGTTCAGTCTGGAGAAGAGAAGGATCCAGGGAGACCTCATCATGGCCTTCCACTACTTGAAGGGAGCTTATAAGCAAAAGTTGTAGGAATAAGAGAATTGCAGGGGCTGGAGGGGACCTTGAGATCAAGTCCAGCCCCCCTGGCAAAGCAGTTCCCTACAGTAGGTTGCACAGGTAGGCATCCAGATGGGTCTTGAATATCTCCAGAGAATGAGACTTTACAACCTCCCTGGCTGCTCTGTCACCAGTACTGTAAATAAGTTTGCACATTTGTATGGAACTTCCTATGTTCATATTTTAGGCCATTAGTCCTTGTTCTGTCACTACACACTGCTGAGAAGAGGCTGGCCTCATCCATTTGCCTCCCACCTCCCTTCTAAACATTAATCAGATTCCCCTCTCAGTCTTTGTTTCCCCAGGTTGCTCAGCCCTTCCTCATACAGCTCCAGGCCCTTTATCATCATTTTGGCCCTCTGCTGGACTCCTTCTGGGAGACCACTGTCTTTTTTTTTTTTTTTGAACTGGGAAGCCAAGAACTGGACGCAGTATTCTAAATGTGGCCTCATCATGGCAGAGTAGAGGGGGAGGATGACCTCCCTCCATCTGCTGGCCACATTCCCACATGGTCTGATAGCAAGAGGACAAGAGGGAATGGCTTTAAACTGACAGATGGGGGTTTATATTACGTGTTAGGAGAAATCCTTTACTCAGAGGGCAGTGAGGCCCTGGCACAGGCTGCCCAGGGAAGCTGTGGTGCCCCATCCCTGGAGGTGCTCGAGGCCAGGTTGCATGGGGCTCTGGGCAGCCTGAGCTGGTGGGGGTGTAACCAGCCCATGGCAGGGGGATTGGAACTGGATGATGATCGAGTTCCCTTCCAACCCAAGCCACTCTGATTTTGCTCTCCCATCTCTGTAGTCATTAATGACCTTAAGGTGCTGCTGAGAAGGAAGTGGGTTTTAGCCCACGTGTCCTGTTTTGCTGTTGCACTTCATTCAATACCACAGGTCTGAATACTTTCAGAGTATATTAAGCAAACATCTGTACAATAACTAATGAGCATCTGTTGTGCCTTTTTTCCTCTTCCCTGGAGGAAATGTGTGTAGCAGGGTGTCTTGTTTGGGGAAGTCCATTTAAAATCAAAAAGCATTTAAAAAAAATAGTCCTCTTTGAGAGGTCCGCATAAGCACAGGACACGTGCACATCCAAGGTAAGGTCAGAGAACTGTGCCACGTCCTTCGAGCAGATGGCAGAGAGGTGGAACAAACCGGAGATGGCTCCTCATCCTGAGCAGATGAGATGTTGCTGGAGGAAGTTTTTTTTGAGCTGAAAGATCAAAGCTGCTGGCTCAAGCCATTCGCCTGGAGCTCTGGGACCGAATGGCCCATGTGGCTGTGAGCCCGCCTCTTCTTCTAATGAACCTCAGTGAGTGCAGTTCTCAGCAGCTGTGGCCAGGCTTTGTTCAAGAGGCAGCTGGCTCCAGGTTGCAGCCATTTCACAATGTGTTGTGTTCATGTGTATATCTTCCCCAAATGCTTTGCAAGTCTTTCAGGTCAAAGATGTTGGGAAGAAATAGGGTGATTTCTCTTTACTTAGTCTACGTTCCTGAAGACGTTCCTATGTGGAGATGAAATTTTCTTGTTGCTTTCTTTGCTTCAGAGTTGTTGCTCTCCAAAGTATTCTCCTCCTGCGTACTGCAGGTGACAAAATCTTGCCTTAAATTTATTTGTGACTTCTAGCTTCCAGTACTCCTCCTTTCTCTACTTGAATCCTTTTATCAGAATCTGGTTCTGTGTCAGAGATAGCGATGCATGTCCATCATAGTTCTCATTTGTACAACCATTATTGTATTGCTGCTGCGACTGTATCCTTCTAACCCAATCTTCTAGGTAGCCTTTGTGGAAGCTGTGCACTTTAGGCTGCGTCTGGTTTGGATAAATCATGCAATTGTTTCAAGGCCCGACTTGCCAAGTCATACAGAGACTTCATATGCCAGAGGAAGTTTGAGGAACAGAACAACAAAGAGATGCTTTAATCCAAAATTAAAAAGAAGGCAACAGTTGAAGAGGCTCATGACTTCTGGAACAAGGACTACCACAAAGCTTTTTGCTGTCATGAAAATTAAAAGTAACCCTCAAATATGCTAATCAACCTTAACCACTCTTATTGTTAACCAGCAGTTAAGGATTGTACTGGGGGGAAAAAGAAAACAGAACAGTCTAATGCACTGTATTTGATACAGGATGGGGAAAGAAACCACTTGCTGAATGAGAGCAGGCAGCCCTGAGCGATGCTGCGGTGTGCTGTGGCTACACAACAGCTCCATCTGCTGTTTTTTCTCTTCTGTTTCTGTCTATTGTTTCACTAAGCTGCCTCCATTGAAGATTTTGACGCATAACCTTGCAGGTCAGGAGAACTTGAATATGTTTGTGTAGCCTCATAGTTTGTACTCTGGCTTCAGGCAGGAAGGATGGAGAATCAAGCTTTAAGGCAGGATGTTTAATTTTAGATGATCCCATAAAAAGCAGATAGGACACGTAAGCCTATTTTTAATGGTCTAGAATCATCATATGGTTTGGGTTGGAAGGGACCTTTAAGATCATCTAGTTCCAACCCCCCTTGCTATAGGCAGGGACACCTCCCTCTAGATCAGGCTGCTCACAGCTCCATCCAGCCTGGCCTTGAGTGCTTCCAGGGAGGGATCATCCACAACCTCGCTGGGCAACCTGTGCCGGTGTCTCACCACCCTCATAGTAAAGAATTTCTTCCTGATATCTAGTTGTACTTGATAATACTGTTGGAGTTTATTAAACTTTGTTAATTTGTTAGATCAACCTTAGTTAATCTCTCTTTAATTGCCCCAAGGTCTTAGGACCAAAGATTTTCACTTACTGAGCTTGTTCAGCCGATCTACAAATTACTCTTGATTATTGCTGATGTAGAAAGTGAGATTAAATTTAACAGTAACTGTGCAAATGAAAAAAGAGCAGGTGAGTTATTGGTGGAAAATAAGCTCAGCATATGTTGTTAGTACTGGAATTCAGTGAATAAACCTTAAGGGTGGGCATGATAACATTGCCATGTACTTATATGCCTAAGTAGCAAACTGTACCATTGAGCAAAACTGTAAAACACACAGAAAAAAACATAAATAACTTAGTTGTGTTTCAGCCTGACAGCAGTCATGAAGTTCGCTTATTTAGGATGAAGAGCCTGTCCCTTGTGTCAAGGCAATGCACTGGTCAGGCAGTGGGCTGGAACACAGCTGTCCTCTTGCTTCAGGCTCACCAGGGTTCTTCCTTAACTCTGAGAGTGAGTGAGCTTTGAGAGAGTGGGGAAAATACACTTTGCAGCAATGTGTATCGTAAATTCCTGCGCTCTCTATCCCAAAGCATGCCTAGATATGTGGTACAGAGTGGTTGGATCGTGCAGGTCAGGAGCTGGGCAGCCTTTCCTGAGCTATTGAGGGGAACTGGAGTGCTTGGAGTTGTGTGTGTGTGTCTTGCTTTTTAACACTAACTTGTGTGTATTCTCCAAACGGGATGGGTTCTGTGAGCATCTGAGGTTCAGCAGAGCTGTGGGTACAAAGGCAGATGGCTGAGCAGAGGTGTTCAAGCCAGCAGATGTCAGCCTGTTACCGCAGGCAGCAGCATGAAAGGGAAGAAATGATGCTTTCTGCTGATGGAAGTCAAATACTGGAAAGTAGAGGTCATCTTCAGCTGATGGCTAAAAGTCTTGTTGATTTGGGAATACATGGAAATTAGATAGCATAGCTCTTCTGTTTAGTAAAAGCTTGGGTGGGTATCTTTCTTCCAGAATAAGATCCTGCCTGTATGGGAGCTAACTATAAAAACAATTTTAATAAGCTTTCCAGAACGGATGAATGTTTGGTGAAGGGGAATAATGCATGCAAAGCAATGTGAATGAAAACTGAAAAACTGACCTGTGAGATAGAAAGTGAATTTCTAATAAGCCAAACCCCACAGCTTTATGCCTCAAGTTGTGTGCGCGTTGACTTAAAATATTTCTAGGGCAGTGGAAAGAGGGAGAACTGGGGAGGCTGTGTGAACTGCTGAAAATTGCAAGGAGAGGAGGAGAAGCACTTGATAAAACTACTGGAAAAGTCTGTCAATAATACAGGAACTGGAGAGAATTAGTATTTTTCTAAGAATAAGAAGTAAACGTATTCTCACAGGAATGTGAATTTTGATGTTATGCCAAAAGAGTGAGTCTGAAGTAACAAGGTAAGTGAGGAACTTTTGTTTTATGCACTGTCAGACAGTGACTGATTTTCACTAAAGTTTTGTTAAGTTAGACTTTACCAGTTAGGTATGATACTATTAAAAGAGCATGTGGCTTTTATATCTGAAAATAAGTTTCTCCTTAACTGCGTAGACCTCTAACTTTTGTTGGTTTCCTTGTAAAGCAGAAGAATGTTACATTAGGAATCTGAGAATATCAGTTAATGTCTTTTATCCCAGTGAAACTCTTTCTCTTTTCTTTATTTTTCCTCTGCAAAGTGACTGTCAGCGCTTGTGCTGTGGATCCAGGATCAATTCTCTTTCTGAAATTGGTGCTGTCCCTTGTTTTGACAGATCGATCACTTTGGGTTTGATGAAAATCTTACTTTCCAGCAGCGATATCTGATAGCAGATCAGCACTGGAAGAAAGACAATGGACCAATACTGTTTTATACAGGCAATGAAGGAGACATCACATGGTTCTGCAACAACACAGTATGTACAAATTAGATCCTTGATTTTCAAATTGCAGTCCTTCTTTCCAGCAGTGACCTACTGAAAAATAAGAACAAGCAAGATGGCATCAGCATCATTATCATTTAAAGGGAACTTTGCAATAGTGGTTATGACAGTTTCAGGAGAAAGAGTAAGTTGAAAAAGCATAGGAAAGGTTTTAGGGGATTTGAGGTCGTGTTTGACGTCCACAGGAATCAAAGGGAAGCACTTGCATTTACTTCCTTGAGTTGTAAAGAAAACCTGAAGAAACATTCCATGGTGCTGGAAGCTAAGAATGTGAGAGTTTGGACCAAACTACACCAATCCCATTACTTAGAATGCTTCTGAGTAAAAAGAGGGGGTTTGATTGCTTTGTTTTGTTTTGTTTTCCTCTAAGAAAACTAATTAAAATGAAGTGATTGAAGAAAAGCAAGTGAAAGGAAGGTGCCTAGAAATTAAGAATAGATGATGCTTGTTCCCTCACAAAATCCATGGAAGTTTTTACTTCCCTGATGTATAAATCATAGAATCACTAAGGCTGGAGAAGACCTCCAAGATCATCCAGTCCAACCATCCATCTACCATCAGTGTTTCCCTCTAAACCATGTCCCTCAGTACAGCATCTAAACGTTTCTTGAACACCTCTGGGGATGGTGACTCTACCACCTCCCTGGGCGTGCAGAATGGAGCATAGGCATTTTCCACCTATTTCAGTATAAAATCCAGTGGTGCAACAGGAGCTGGCGTGTGCAGGGCCTGAAGTAACCAAGGACTGCTTGTGCACTTTGTTCTCTGAGCTGGTGGTCTGTCTGCCCCTTTCCATAACTAGTGGGTGGTAAAATGTTGCTGTCAACAAGTAATAACAAGTTGTTGTGATTACTTATCACTTGAAAATAAGTGTGTTTCAGTTATTTATATTACTGCTTATTGCCAAAGACATTTTTTTCTCTACTGTAGTCCTAATTCAAACACACGTGCTTTTTTCCTGTTTTGCTTTTCGGTTTCCTAGGAATTAAGGTTGTGTTGTGTAGGAGTTGTGGCAGGATTGCCCGAGTGTACTTACACAACAAAGATGCTGCGAAGCATTAAGCAATGTGCTTTGTATATTTATGCATCTGGGCAGTTGTCTACCTTCAGTATTTTGTTACTTGAGTGATACTTTAAAACCAAATTGCAGTCTGTCTTCCTGGTTGTATTTTGATGGCAATATCTTCCTAATCAAAGACCAAAATTCAAGGTGCAATAGATTGGAAGTAGAGACTTTTAAACAAGGTGAGTCAGTCACTTTCAATGTGTATTTTTCTCCAAACAGGGTTTTATGTGGGATGTGGCTGAAGAACTTAATGCCATGTTGGTATTTGCTGAACATAGATATTATGGAGAATCCTTGCCCTTTGGAAATGAATCTTTCAGTGTAAGTGTCGTCTTTGCTTTCTTCTTTGGATGTGTTCTATAAAAACAAAAAAAATCTGCTTATTATGATTCTTGTTGGTGCAGCAACTTCTTGCCTGAGTAATATATGCTAGAAATCAACAACTATCCTCTTTTTCTAACTTATAATTGTAAATTTTAATAAAATCTAGGATTTTCTAGCAACTCAGAGGACACCTGCGAAGATTATTTAGTTTGTCAGGCACAATTTGCTAACTCAATGTGTAGTCTGGAGAAAAGAGACTGCTGGCAGATATTGCTGTTATAAAATGCTCCTGTGTTCTTTGTCTCAGGATTCCAAGCACCTGAATTACCTGACCTCAGAACAAGCTCTGGCAGACTTTGCTGTACTAATTGAGTACTTAAAGGAGACCATTGCAGGAGCCCGTCACAGTCCTGTCATAGCCATTGGAGGGTCTTATGGGGGAATGCTGGCAGCCTGGTTTCGGATGAAATACCCCCATGTTGTAGTTGGGTGAGTTTACTACTCTGCTCTGTGTTTGAGCAGGACATTTGTTACCTCCGTGCTGTAACTGTTACAGTATTGGGAGAAGTACTGTAATTCAAGCTGGCTTCATTTTTTCCACTATTGGGAGGACAAACTAAGTCCCTTTGAATTTGGGAAGAGATACTGTCTGCCTCAAAGACGATTGTAGGTCAGCAGGTACTGGATAGCCTACACTTTCAGAGATGTCTTATTTGTTTTGTGTTTTAAAAAAAAAACAAACAGCAATTTGGAACATCGACTTTGCACGTCCTGGTGACTCGAGGCAGGTTTTTGATCTCTTCAGTGCCTTGTTTCCTCTGTTGGATACAAGAATAGTAATTCCGTTCCTGTTGCCCGCTAGGGAGTAGTTCTGGGCAAAGGCTGTCTACAGCTGAGTTTGTAAAAGCCTAAGGAGAGAATTAGTTGCTAGATGACATTTAGCTTACTTTACTGTTTGTCAGAATTTCCGCTTGATATATTTACTGATGTCTTTGCACTAGCATCCAAGACTTGTAACTTTCAACAACCTTTGTGTGCAGACCTACAGAAGAATTTTGCAACATTATGGGTTAGTTCAGCTAGGGCTGAGTGTCTGAGTTGAATGATAAATGCTGCTTAAACAGTGGCTGTGGCAGAAGTATTGCCCAGAGGACAGGTAATCACATTGCAGGGGTTCAGGATACATGTGTTTCTCCAAGCACTGTTGGTTTTATATTCATTTGCAGAGCACTGGCGGCCTCTGCCCCAATCTGGCAGTTTGGTGATTTGGTTCCCTGTGGTGCTTACTTTACCATAGTGACTAATGATTTCAAGAAGAGTGGGACTGGCTGCTCAGAAAGCATCCGGAACTCCTGGGATGCCATTAACCGCCTTTCCTCAACAGGTAAGACTTTACCACTATGCCTTCAAATGGTTGTAATGTTTAGGATTATGTTACAGCTTCATAAAATTAGTGTCTTTACATCGTGCCTTTAACCTGTAAGTGTATTGTTGGCGGTGGTTAGATTTTTTTTTTTTAAGCTATATTCTTGGATGCATTCAGCATTATCTTTGTAAATGGCTGTTTTGTTGAAGCATGTGCTTTATGTGACACATGGTGGGATTCGGAATCCAGAGCCAAACGTTCAAGATCAGATGAGCTGACAGTCTCTTTTTCTTAAAAGTAAATAAATCCTGATAGGATGAATTAGCCAATTTGTATCAGGAGAATGGAACTGGAGAAATTCTAGACCAGGTAAAGAAAGCAAAGACAAGAATTTCGAGATCTCTTTCATAGATTGCATTTTGAGCTAGCTGGACTGAAGTTTTTCATTTGTTGGTAGATAATTGCTTCCTATCCAAAAAAATTGAAGGCCAAATGACCTGTCAGTCCTTGCTTCTTGGGTAATACTGCCTGAACTGTGACAGATCCATAGCTATAGTGTTCAGATTGCATTCCCATCAATTTAGCAATGTTGAATAAATCTCTTGTATCCCACGTGCTTGTATGTGGGGTAATTTCACCAGATCAGCTACACTAAGTGAAATATTTTAGTAGCAGCACAACTGACCTATGTGATAATGACGCAAACATATTAACTGTAATTTTTTTTTTCTTTTTGTATTAAAGATGCAGGTTTACAGTGGCTTTCCAGGACGTTTCATTTGTGCAGCCCACTGAAAAATCTTCAGGATGCTGCTATGTTGAAAATTTGGCTGAGTGAAACATGGATAGACTTGGCTATGGTGGACTATCCCTATAAAGCTGACTTCTTACAGCCTCTACCAGCTTGGCCTATACGGGTAATTGAGGACTGATGCCTTGGAGGAGTGATTAAAGCCTGGGCTTTTGAAGTCATTTCCACTTTGTTTAACTCTCCTTCTCTCTTGTTTTGACTAACTGCCACAGGTTGCATCAAGAGCCAAGAATTCTAATCAGGAATTGTAAAGTTTTGGGTTCTTTGTAATAGCGTAGACTGCACAAATGGAACACTGCTTGATGATGATGCTCAGGTGTTATAATAACATAGAACGATTCTGATAGTGGTTTGAATGTACTTTGAAAAGAAAATGATATCCCATCAGGCATTGCGTATTTACCTGTAATTTTTTGCAGATTTAGACTCCTATCTCTCCTCTTAATTGCAGGAAGTTTGCAAGTTCTTGAAGGACCCCAGTCTCTCTGACAAATTGTTGCTGCAGAATGTTTTCCAGGCAATAAACATCTACTACAATTATACAGGAGAAGCCTCCTGCTTTGACATGTCTGAGACTGCAACAAAGAATCTGGGCCAGTTGGGTTGGTACTACCAGGTGTGCATTGTCCTCTTAAAATTACAACTTAGTAACTGTTTTTTGGGGGGCTAGAGGAGATGGGAATTCATCCAGCTGTTAAGATATTGGACCTGGTATAAATTGATGATGCTGTGTAAACACCAGTAAAGACCCTGCTTGTTTGTTTATTGCTTTAAAAGAACCTCGTTCTTCAAAAGCAGGGAAAATGAAAGGGATTACAACAACATTTCATAGACAGTGTCATGGATGATCCATGTTTGGAGAACATCTGAAAAAAAAAAAGCACAAGCTATATCTCTTTTTCTGTCTGGCTTTCAACTTCAACACCTTTCTATGCATATTTTTTTATCATAAACCCTGTAAACTTCTGAAGACAGGTAAGCAGAAATGGACTGAGGTAGATTAATTGCCACAGTGGGAGCTACACTGGCTTCCAGGCTACAACCTTTTTCCAAGGTCAGGAAATCTTTCTGTGTGAAAGATGAAGCTTTTACTTGATACGTGTATTGTGATAGCTTGATAGTAATTGCCAGTCAAATTCTGTGTGAGCCTCTTTATTTAAATACTGCACAAATAGCTCTTGGACAGTCCCTCATTAATACATTTTGTTGCTCTGCTCTCTCAGGTCTGCACTGAGATGGTGATGCCCATGTGCACAGATGGTGTCCATGACATGTTTGAGCCTCAGAAATGGGACTTTGAGGCACTTTCAGATGAATGTTTCAGGCTGTGGGGAGTGAGGCCTCGCCCCTCTTGGATTCTTTCTATGTATGGAGGGAAAAACATCAGTTCACACAGCAACATCATCTTCAGGTAAGCCTTGTTTGTCTTCTATCAGTTTAGTCTGTTAGTGCAGAGTGCCTACTCTGAGTAACAGAGGGATCTGTCTGCAGCATTCCAGCTGAATAAATTGGATTCTATCAAATAGAACTTTCTGCCCCTGTGGATTCCTTATCTCGTGGCCAAAGTCCAGGTTTCCCATATGGGTAAATCTGTCTAGCTTTTAAAAAGCCAAAGCACCATCTCTTCCATATCAAAAGAAAGTGTAAACAAGCTCTAGCTGTAACGTAGGATGTTGATTGCTAGAATTGTTGCTCTGGATGATAGTCTTGTGGACTGCAAGTGTTACATTCCTCTTTAATTTTGATTTTCAAAAAAAAAAAAAAGAAATTAGGGAGCTTTCACTTCCAGTTGCTGCTGTCTTTTAGTGGTATGTAAGCAAGTTCCAACAAAATCATGCAAGGTCTGAATGTAAAAAGCTGTTCCCATTGTCGTAAGGCATGCAAGTAATATAACAGAAGTTTGTCTAAAACCACTTTGTACGTGAACAAAACATAAAAGATTGTTTCAGTACACTATAAAATTGTGTGTGCTTCTTGCTATTCAGTCTTTTCTTATTCCTAAGGTTAAACTCTGCTCAGCTTTCGATAAAGGGAGGTTCCTCTAGCTGCTCTTCTGCTGTGAAGGGATTCTAGCTGTGCACAGCTTAACACTTGGCTGTTCATTAGGTTCTCACGTGGTAGAGAGACAGTTAATAAACCCAGCTGAAACCTGCTCCCTCAGGAGCTGTGGTTCTGTACTCATGGCCCACGGCAGGCATCTCCTGGCTATACTGCTCTGTGCTCTGGTTCACATTGTGCAAGGCCTTTTCAGGGGAGAAAAAAAGCAACACTTAAAAATTGGAATTAATGTCTTGGACTTGGTAAACAGTTGTCAATTTTAAAGTAAAAGTTGTCTTGAATTGGGAGTTCAGCTGTAAAGTTTGGACTGTTTGGCTCCAAAAGCCTGTTGATTTCCTGTCATTTGTCCCTCGCTGTTTCTGTCCCAGCAGGATATGTGCTCCAGAGTGAGAAATTCCACCCTTTTTGGAAAGCTTTTCCATTGAATTTAAAAAAAAAAAAAGTTGATTTAACTTAATTTTTGTGATGTTGCTGATTTCCAAGGTTTCACAGACTTGTACAGTAGAAATCAGCTTTGTAAGTGATAAACGAGCAAACAAATCTAAATAAGTGTTTAAGAATTTATGCCTACTGGGGGAGATTGAAATGGAGAAAAGCTTGAAAGCAACCAAATGAATGAAGTAGTGCTGTACACACAAAGCTCTGGGTGTCAAGCTGGGTTGCCTCTCTGCAAACAAACACATTGTCAGCGCTGTACATTTTATATAAGAGCCCTTTATCCTCAAACACCAGAGCACTTTACAAAAAATATCCCTATGTCTGCCGGGGGATGTGGCTCCCTGGGGTTTAAAAGCACTGCATTAGCGCTGAGGAACTTGCACAACGGTTTTGCACAGGAAGGGAAGAACACTGCATCTGAACAGAACCACTGCAGGGTGGATTTACCCAGCCACGATGGGATTTGGCCAGTATACTCTATACACTGTTCTTGCTGTTCCTCCCTCTGCAAGCACCACATCATTCTGCAGATCCATGTTATCTTGTACCACTTAGGCACCTTCTAAGAGGTTTCTAATTAAGATGAGTGGATCATGCCTGGGTGTGTCAGCTTTTAAGCTGAGGTACTGTCTATCCAGGTCTGTGTGGGAGGGGGAGGCTGACAGGGAAGGCTCTGTCTTGAGAAATACTGGAGCTATCTGCAGCAGAAGGCATCACTGGAGGGGGAAGAAAAGGAGTAAAAGAATGGAAGGCAAAACAATGCCTGGCTGAAGAGAAAGGTGAGAAATTTGGAAAAGAGACCGGGGCAACTGTGGAGGATGTACAAAGAAAAGTGTGCACAAACAGTTTTGCTCAGATTATGCAGAAGTCTGTCTTGTTCTGGGTATAGCTGGAGGGCTGATGAGGCTCTAAAGATGTGATAGGGAAGGAAACTTCTTGTGGGATAGGCAGGACCCTACTTATGCTGTCAGGAAAGTATGTTGATTTAAAATCGGGACTAGTGCTGATATTGCACATTGAGATTCCTTGTTCTGAAGCCCTGCTTGCCTGACCACTGCAGGAAAGGAATTGCCGACTTTCTTCTACTTCTGTTTGCATCTGCAAAATTCTGTGAGTTGGGCAATGATTACTCATGTACAAGCTTAGCTTTAGCATAGGAGTAATCCATTTCTGTTGGTACCCAGTTACTTTCTTCTGTAAGACTTTAAGCCTCAGGATGACTTGGTGACAAGCCCTCTGTCCCCCCTCCTGGGCAGCTCTCACTTCTCAAACTGCGTCAGTGCCTCTGGTGCCATTGTTTGGCAGGAGCTGCAGAGGATGCAGCCAGCAGCTCCCAGAAAAGCCAGGGATTGTTGTTTCCTTGTGGCATGCTTAGCTTCCACGTGACTGGGAGCAAAAGATCCAAGTCCATGTACATCCTGAGTCTCTCAGCAACTCATCCTCCTGTTGCCACGGTGCTCTGCTGATTCAGATGACCTTTTAAATCAAATGCTTTTTGCTTATTGGGCAGCTTTGTGTGCTTTCTGTCTTCCAGATGCAAAATGTTTCTCTTAATTGCAGTCACATTTTAAACCACTGAAAATTAAGAGCTGTAGATTGAAGACTTTTTTTTTCAGTGGAGAAACAAATGAAATCTTAGATTCCATCAGATTTTTTACTATTATTTCTACACTTTTTCACTTGTTATTGTCTGTGATTTCTGGTGTTGCCATGTACTTTGTTTTCTTTTTCTAGTATGTCTCTCTGTCCCAAGGTGTTCTCATTTCTTAGATCCTTCTAGAAACTTTCACTGGCATATAGAAGCCAGTCTCTAATGTTTCCTTTTGTGGGCAGATCCGGTGTGTTAACTGAGCAATAGATCTCTAGATTCATGTTGTTCTATAAGTATATAGAAATTGCTTTCTTTACAGAGAGAGATGTACCGCATATGGGAAGAACAATGCAGTAAAGGAAAATAACCCAGTAATACCGACCACTTCTGAAGTCCAAAGCTAGGAATAAAAGATGCAAAACTTACCTCAGTTCAGCCATTGGCTTGCTGTGTGGACCAGGCATTGTTTGGAATCAGATCTGCAGCACAAGGAATGCTTTCATTGACTTGGAGAGGAGCTGTGCATTGCATTAAATTCTTTCTGTCACAGAGGAAGTGTAGTTGGAGATAGGTTCAGAGGAACATGAAACTTTCATGGCAAAGCCTCTGGGATGGATCTGCTGCCATCTCTCTGTGCCACTACATGTTAGTATTGGAACCAGCAGATAGTTTACGGTGGCACCCTAGCCTTGTTTAAGCTACTGATAGCTGTATAACTGTTGAGAGGGCCTCTCTGATGAGAGGTGAGCACAGAGCATGGAGGCAGGCTTGAGGTTTTTTTTTCTGTCACAGTCTGCCAACCAGTTGCAAGTCAATGTGGATATGTTGATGTGAACTGCAGCCTCACATCTGTGCCCTAATGAAGCATGAATTCCTTACAGCAATGGCGGCCTGGATCCGTGGTCTGCAGGTGGGGTGACCCAGAACATCACCGATTCCCTCGTGGCGATCGTGATCCCAGATGGAGCTCATCACCTGGACCTACGTAGCCGCAACCCTTGTGATCCCAAATCTGTGCAACAAGCTCGGGCCTTGGAAGTCCACTACATGAAGCAGTGGATTGAAAAGGCCAGGCACCTGCACTGAAGTGGTACTGTACTGACTGTGGCTGTTACACCTCTGGCTTTGCTGGGAGCAGGGCCGGCTCTCATCGTGCATGCTCTCAGTGTTCCACTTCTGCTTTCTCATCTGTGTTGCAGCGCTCACTGTTGCTTGTGCCCACAAGAGAAGCAGGCAGCACACAGATAACCTTCAGTCAAAGCGTGTGGATTGAGCTGCCTGCTCCGCGTTGCTTTCTCCTCTGGCTTTTCTCTGATGCTATAGAGCTCCTGCTCTAGGCCTGATGCCTTCCTTGCTGTGCTAGATAACTGTCCTCACTGCTGGTATATACAATGGATTAAAGGGCAGTGCAGTTCATGTTGATGCCAAACTCCCCCTGTGTTCAGTGGGATTGAATTTCAGACATCTCAGCCCTCAGCTGGTGTAAATTGTCATTATAAGGGCACAGAGAATGAGGGAACAGAAATCGTATCTTACTGCAGTTGGAGAGGTAGGGAAGGCATGGGCAAAAACTGGCTGTGCGGTTTGTGAGGAAACTAAACAGCTCCTGCCCTTTGGAACTGATGCTGGGAAAGAAATAAATCTTTATTTTTTTAAGTAGTTTTCTGGAGGTTTACTAATCAAAGCTGCCTTAAATGGCTTTTCCATTCTGTTCTACACTGACTGGTCAGGGCTGGACCCAGACTCCTTCTGCTGGTAACTCGCTGAGCATGCGCAGTCTGCATCAGGGTTTTTATTTCTTCCTTTGCTGTTTGTCCTATTCCTGAAATGCCACTGTGATGACGGTTGCCAAAGAAAACTCTGGGTGTCTTTGGTGTGCGTATGTATGTGTATCTCTCACAATCACTTAGCTTTTTTTCAAATCAGGAAGCTTTCAAAGCCATTCTCTTGAAGAGCAAGTGTGACACTTGTGCTGGGTAGATCTTACGAAGTGACAAATAATTGGGGCTGTGCCTTGTGTGGGTTCCTCCCTCCCCCCCATTCTGTGTATTGTTCAAATTCTGCATGATCTGTTTGCTGATGGCTCCTCAATAGAAGCCTTTTTTAAAAAAAAAAAATTGTTTGCGGGACAAACTATTGAAAACACAGAATGCAGCTATCCTCTTGGAGCAGGCTAAAGCATGGTGCTGAGCTCAACAAGCCAGGTGCACTGGGCTTTCTGTAAGGCTTCCAAACCAGACAAACCGCTCTGATTCATGAGACAGCATATTTGACATTAATAAATGGCTGGGGCAGTCCCCTCATTTTCCAGCTCTGGCTTCATTCACACTGAAGCCCTTCTTCAGAAAGGCTTCTTTGCAGTTTAAAAGACAACTGCATTTCAGGAAGACTCAGGCAAGGCTCTTAAAATTCCAACTCTGTTGAAAAGTTTTCTCAGCTTGGCAGATATGCCTGATAGTTCAGTATTTTCCTAAGACACCAAGTGGTCTTTTCTGTTAGCAGTCTCCTCCTGCCCTCAGGGAACAAAGTGAACCCAATGTTGAAATTTCATCCTTTAATACGTACCTGTGCATCTTCTTTCCATTGGAGTTCCTGATGTTCTCTCATCTTACTCTAATGAGTTAAATCTCAACATAAATGCTGCGTTTGAATCTGAATGTCTCATGCTGTCTTGAGCAAAGTAATTAGAGAATGTAAAATTACATTAACAAAATTATATTTAGAACCAAAAATTGTTCAGTTTTATTCAGTCTTTTTCTAAACCTTGCTGTCTGCGTGGCTTCAGCAGTGAGACTCCTTTGAGTCTGGTGCGCTTTGGATCAGCGTTTTGCAGCTTTGACCAGCTTATGAATTAGGTGATTTGCTTTCTGTTCTTATCAGTTGTTCCTTTTTTTTTTTCCTCGAGTAGCTGAAACCTTGAATATGAATAATATCTTAAGCATTCAGACCTTGTCTTAAATTTTATGTACACATTAATGTATGCTGGTGAGGAGCTGCCCGTGTAACTACCTCATCTAAGAATTAGTTCTTCTGATTGCTCGTGTAGGTGAGAACAACACGGGCCTTGGGAAATTGCTGACTTCTTTTTCCAGGCATATTTTGATGGGCCATAGTTCATCTCAATCTTACTGGAATATTTCATCTCAGTCCCTTGGTGTGTGTCGTGAATGTTTTGAATTTAAAATGTATGTTTGCTACTGACTGAGGAAAACATTAAAAAAAAAAAAAAGGAATGAATGACTTATCCAATGCATGAATCTTACTGATGCAATTGCAGTTGTATCAAAAACACATTAAAAATGTCAAATGCGAGTTTCTGGAAGTGGATTTTATTTTGCAAGGACAAATTTGTTTGTGCTCCACTCTGGGAGTGGGAGGAAGTCGAAGGTGGCAATCAAGTTGTACGCACAGCACAGCTCCAGATGTCAGGAGTGTCTGTGCACTCATTTGGTCATGTTTGCATTTCAGAGTTTTTGCTGACCATTGTGAATACAATCCTGCTAGTTGCAATGAGGATAAACCATCTTGGTTTTAGCAGCTTGTTTTAGTCCCAAGTATTTCTGATGTAGCAAAGACAAAAATGGTTTCAACTGGCAGCAGCTTGCAGCACTCAGGGAGGGTGGGGGCTGACTGCACTACACAGGGAGCTGTCAGGGAGGGCTGAGGCTGCAGCATTTTGGGAAGGCACTAAGTGGTTTCTGCTTGAAGCTTGTACTTGCAGGCGCTTTCAGCTTTGCAGATGATCAAATATTGTATCATCAAAGGAAGCTGTAGAAAGGAAAGCCTCCTCCAGGAACCTCGGATGTGATGTCTAAATTGCAAGAGAAATGTATGCCAAGTGGGAATGCAGGGCAAGCTTTGCCTCCCGTACTGTGCCCCAGCTATGTTGTCAATGCTTTAAATAAACACATTGTTGTTTGACTTCTGTTCCTAAAAAAAAAGAAAGCTGTTTTGTTTTGAGTCTAATCTCTAAAGGAATCATCGATGACCTAGAAAGCTTTCTGTGCATTGAAGACTTTGCATGCTAGGTGCGTTAGCACTCTTCCAGGACTAGTGGTGGATCTTTCTGTCTGTCTGATGCTTGGGAGGGATGGCATCAAACCAGTGAACAACTTTGCTTCACTGCTCAGGTAACACCACAGCAAAAGTTCTGAAATTAGGACAATGTCTGGGATACATTTACAGTGCTTAATTGCATTTCAAATTTTCCATTGTTTAAAAAAAAAAAAGTTATTTTATGACTTTAAAGATGTTTGCATCTACTTGTAGCTTCCACCGCTACCAGTAGGCTCGTGCTCCTCTGCCATTTTAATTCCTCAGTTTCACTGCCTCCAGGTGCTGAGGGCATCAGCCTGGATGCCCCACATCAGCCTTCACTTTGTAAGCACAAGGCTGTGTGATTCACATTCTCTTCTCTGTGTCCTTTAGTAGCGCAAGTTCAGTAAGGAATTTGCTTTTTCTACCCCCGATTCTCATGCTGACAGCTCATTGTATTGCTCATCGGAGCCTGGCCGCAGTGGGGACCTGCTCTGCCCAGGGACATCAGCTGGCTGTCGGGGTGCTGTGGCTGTAAGGTGTGGGCACCTCCACAATGTGCTGGCCCTGGGTCTCTGTGTGGTACCGGGCCGTTTCCTCGGTGGGGAGCAAGCGCTCCTCAGGCTGCCCCCTCCGCTGATGGCTTGCAAAATCTTTTAGCACAGTCCCCTGGTTTAGAAAGCAGGGGCAGTGCAACCCAAAGAGGGGGGATAGCAAATCCCTTCCGTTTGTCTTGTTGTTTTCTAATGTATGCGACCTCTCTGGGTGGTTTAAGCGGTTTAGGTACTTTCTATAAAAGGGATCTTTTAATGACAAAACTAATGTGATTATCTTACCGAGTGTGAGAGGCGTATTCAAGGTTTAAAGAAAATCTGTTAGAATAGCTGAATGTATCTGCTTAATCCTTTCTCTAATGTGAGTGGACAATGCTCTGGGAAGCAATTGGTCTTTCTTTCTTGGAGTAAATGCCTGATTTCCAGAGGTAGGAACTGTTTGCAGCTTTTATACCCTTACGCTTCACCTTCTAGAGAACACAAAGGCACAGGAGAGAGGCAGGGAGCTCTGAGAGGCAAAGATTTTCCTCAAATAGCCAGGGGTGTAACCAACCCCGGGCCCATCCTGCCGGCTGCTGAGCACCCTCTGCTCCCTTCGACCACGATGTGAATGGAGGGCCCTCCTTTTACCAGCCTGCAAAACCCAATCCCTGCAACACAAAATGCAGAAGGGGTTGCTGAGCACTTGGGGAGGCTGAATTGCAGCTATCATCTGTTTTTGTGTCACAGAGCAGCACTTCTCGTGCAAAGCCATTGGCTTTGGGAAATTCTCCAAAGCTCATGTTTTCTACATCAGCCCTTTGGAAAGGTTTGGACTTAGAATCATAGGATCTTGGAATGGCTTGGGTTGGAAGGGACCCCAAGGATCATCAAGTTCCAATTCCCCTGCCACAGGCAGGCCCTCTAACTTCCAAAGCAGGGCCACCAACCTCCAGACTTGTGCAGGGTGAAGCTTCAGCAGGGGGAACGTGGCTGTGCTGAACGAGGACAGCACAGAGGGGTGATGCTGCAGAATGCAGGAGGATTTGCCTGGTACCAGCCTGGCATTACTCAGCTGCTTTGCCCTCCATAGGATTGTGTCTGTGGATCTCTGATTTCCCTACATTTAAGGGCTTCATGTGCAATCTACAAACTAGGCAGTGTCCTAGAGTGAATTTTCTGAAGGAGGGAAGAGCAGTTTGTAAACAAAGGCCTTGGCATCTCCCGAGCAGGCTGCTGTGTGATCAGTAACCGGAGGATGGTTCAGGTTGGAGATACCTCAGGACCCAACTTCCTGCTCACAGCAGGGCCAGACCAGGCTGCTCAGGGATGCAACCCTGAAATCCTACAAGGACAGAGGCTGCTCAGCCTCTGTGGGCAACCTGCTCCGTGTGGTGGAAATGTTTGACATCCAGTCTGAACCTCTTGTTGCAGCTTGTGTATAGTCTCATCTTGCCACCATGTACCATGGTGAAGAACTAGCCCTGTCTCCTTGATGGCCCCTGTAGGTACCAGGGGCTGTTGCTGGGTGCCTCCAGAGCTGTCCCTCCTCCAAGGTTCCCCATCCTCCTCCCAGGACTGTCCTGGTGGCCTCGCCTGAACTTGCCCCAGTTGACCAGTGTCTGCTACTGGGAGACTGGATGCAGTATTTGATTGATGGGCACCACGTGCCACCTAGTGAGGAATGATACCTCACTGGATCTCCTGGCTCTGCTCCTTCAGCTTGGTCACTTTGCTGCCAGGATCTGCAGCCGGCCCCAGCACAGCTGGTTGTCCATCAGATATCCAGGGCCTTCTTCACAGAGCTGCTCCTCAGCCCAGCTGCATCACTGCAATGAGTTATTCCTTCCCAGGGCAGGCCTCCATGCTTAGTCTGATTGAATTTCATGAGCTTTTGTTGTCTCTGTCCTTCAGACTGTCTGAATGGAGCCCTTCCTTGAGGGTATTAACTGTTCCCTCCAACTCGGTGTCATCTACAAGACTAAGAAAAGCTGGAGAACAAGAAACCTGTGAACAATGCATTTTCTTCTCTGTTAGAGATGACTGTAGCTTGGACTATTCTTAAAAGCTCTCACTTTCTGAAGTATTTGCAACGTTGAAATAAGGCAGAGTGCCATCCTTTCTGACTAGCTTCAGCTGGTAGGACAAGGCAGGACAGCCCTACACTTCTCCACTCTCAGGGCCCTGATGTCCAGAAGTCAAAGTGATGGGTTTTAGAACTGTCATTCAGTCAGCACAGTCTTGGTGTTGTGATGAAGAGAAACCCAGAAATTTCTACAAGGGTCTGTGGACCAGCTTTAACAGTTAAGAAAAAAACGGGATGCAGAAGAAGGGCTGCCAGGGTTACCTCCTTGCAAGCAGCAAATAATTTATTTTTTGAGGATCGTAGAATCATAGAAATGTTTGGGTTGGAAGGGACCTTTAAGATCATCTAGTTCCAGTGTCCCTGCTATAGGCAGGGACACCTCCTGCTAGACTAGGATGGTTCATGTGTTCAAATGAGTCTCTGAGAGAACTGTGTATCACCATTACTGTATCACAGGTATAATACAACCATTTTGTAATTGAGGAGTTTGGACCAGGATAAGTCCAGAGAGGTCTTGATTAAGGAGGAATAGTAAGTCGTCTTGTATTCTGTCGCTGCCCACGTCATTGAGTGGTGCTCCAGGGCTGCTCACTGCCCCCAGGGAGGTTACCCAGCACATCTGGCCAGATGCTGGGGGACTTTCAGGAATGATGGCAGGCATAATCCCATGGACCCCTATTTCTAGCACTGGGCTTCCTCAAGGACCCAGAGCTTTGCTTCCACACCTGCATGTGCATCAGTGTGACAGGACGCAACCCAATCTCCTGCTGTGTCAGATGCCTGTTGGTGTTCCTCCCAGCATCCCACAGATCTGCCTGCTCAAATCTTCTTGGCTGAGGCAGGCTTTGGTGGTGTAGAGCCATATTGCTTTGGTCCAAGGGCAGAATGGTGCCTTCAGCTCTATGAAATGTGTATGTATGTGCAAACATGCATGGGAAAAATAGGATTCCTCCCAGAAAAAGAAAGGAGTGATGTTTTCCCTGGCAGCCTCCTGATGTGTCTGACCTTGAAGACTGGGGTCCTTGGCTGCCCCTCAATGTTTCACTGTGCGTCCCCAGAGGGTGGGAGAGGAAGCAAGGGACGTTATTTCCTTGCAAAGAGCAGTCAGTCCTCTTCTTGATTACCATGAACAGGGCCATTAAAATGGCCACGCCCTCCTGGGCCAGGCTAGAGGAGAGCGCAGGCTCCCATTTTTCCTCCCAGCAGATGAAATCAGCACTTGCTACGCAAACTAGACTAATAAATGTTGGGGCAGCGGGAGGTGAGTGCATTCAAGTGCGAGAGCCTGAGTTATAGCGGTAGCCTGCTGAATTCCTGGGTCACAAAGTAATTTACAGAACAACCCAAATGTCATTCAATAATTATTCAGGCAGCCCGGAGCCCAGGGGGCACAGCCTCCCGCTGGGTGTATTATTAATACCATCAACAAGCAGCAGGATGTTGGTGCGAAGAAAAGAGCCACAACACGAGCGTGTGAACCTATGGAACAAATGGAAACCAGTATTAATAGGATATTGTACTGCTCCCTAACGAGTGAAAAATCTCTCTATCTTGTCCTAGCGAGTTGTTCAGCAAAATCTGAGTGTCTCCACTTCTGACAGCGAAAATTGCTCTTGGTGCTTTGCAGCAGAAGGGAGGAAGATTGGTGTGCTGGTGGCCGCCCGTTTGTATCTCCCGGCCTCTGAGATAGTCTCCATGGAGACTGACAGGGGGAGGTGGTTTCCATGCGCCCCAGAATAATTTAAATTAATATCCAGTGAACAATGTAAACCTTCTCTTTGACGTGGCGTGGGAATAAGCGGTCACAACACTCAAACTGGGTCAGCTGAGAAGGAAGGTGGTGCCCCAGCCCAGGGTGTGATCAGCACCAGGGGCTCAACCTCTGCTATCTCCGTCCCTCCCACCCCCATCCTCCAAAACCCCTGCAGTTGGCTGCAAAGGTGCAGTGAGGAGATATATGGGCAAAGGCTGAAGTGAATTGAGTCTGAATCATAGAGTGGAATCATAGAATGGCTTGGGTTGGAAGGGACCTTTAAGTCCTTCTGGTTCCAACTCCCTGCCACAGCAGGGACGCTTCCCACCAGATCAGACTGCCCAGGGTTCCATCCATGTGCATGGGACAGAGGTTGTCGCTGCTGACTGGGAAGTGCCCTGGGCATCGAGCACTCCTGGAGCATTGCTGAGGTTGCTATGGGAACAGTAGCGTCAACACTTTGACTTGGGATACGTGGACTCAGTAGTTCTCTTTGGTCCTTCAAAGTGCAGAATGATTAAATTGGAATGCTGGCATAGGTTCCCCAGAGAGGGCGTGGAGTCTCCTCCTTGGAGACCTCCAAAAGCCGCCTGGACATGGCCCTGGGCACCCTGCTCTGGCTGTCCCTGCTGCAGAAGTGGCTGGGCCAGATGGACCCAGAGGTCCCTTCTAACCCCAACCAGTGTGGGATTCTGTGAAATCTCAACAGAACTGTGCAGCAAAAAGAAGCTGGCCACGTAGAGCTGCCCAGACTGGGCCAGTTCATCCTCCACTGGGAGAACGTGCAAGGTCATCAGACCAGAGAGCCCCAGAGGTCCATCAGGAAGACACTGAATGCATTTAGGGCCCGCAGGGATAGGCAGTCCAGGAACATATGTGGATGGGATCTGTCTGGACGTTGGGAGCATGAGAGCTCTGTACTGCAGCCACAGCCTGAGAAGGAGCTCAGCCATACGAACTGTTTCAGTGGACAGAGATGGCTCAGCTTTTCATGGCCTTTTTCAATGTTTGCCCATTTTTCGAAGATGTTTTTTTGCTTTGCTTTTACTCTGCCTGTGTAGAGACGATGTACAGAGGACTCTGATGTTGTTCCTATACTCTGGGCCCTTCACCTCATCCACGGCTTACTGACACACTGCTTGTGACATCCATCACCTATGTACCTCCCTCCTTGACTTCTCCATCCCATTTGCCATTTTGTGCCTGTGCTGTTGGTGAGACCCAGGAAGAAGCAGCAAGCGATATGTTTTTCTGACGTTAGCACCTAAGAACAGGATCACCAAAAACACCTTGATTTTCCCATTTGTGCTAATGCACAGATGTTGCTGCTGATATTCAGAGAATCACAAATTCATATTCCCTGGACCCCACTGAAAAATAAAGCGTGTTTTATCCTTGTTCCCCAAGTGCCCAATACAAATGCAAATCAGCTCTGGGCGTAGATGTTGGCTTGTTTTTTTCCTGGCTGCCCATCAGCCTGGTGGGGCTTTTCTCACTTGTTTTGCTCAGTCCCTTCGTCCTCGTGTCTGTGGTGAGGGTCAGGGACCTGCTCCATTCCCACACCTCTGCCCTCCTCCTCTTCCTGCTGCTGCCTGGTTAAAGCCCCTCTGGTTGTTAACCCTTTAAAAGGTTCCCCTCTGCAGCAAGGAGAGCTGATGGGCTAAAATCAAACCAGCATCCACTTGTATTTCCTAAAATCATAGAATCATAGAGTATTCTGAGTTGGAAGGATCATCGAGTCCAACTCCTGGCTCCACACAGGACCACCCAGAACTCAAACCTCATGTGTGAGAGCTGTGGTCAGGTGGGCTGCTGAGAACATTGGAGTACTTTACATTATTGCTTTGCTGCATCTCTGCCATGCAGAATTTGGCTCCTGGACAAAATTGGGTAGGAGGCCATGGCAGTGGCAAGCCGAAGTCTGGATGGAGGAAAGTGGCTCTGAACTTGTCTGTGGCTCTAAATAGGTCAGTGCTATTCAGGTAATAAAATAGCTGAATAAGGGACTCCTAAATGTCCCCACAGAGCTGAGTGCAACCAGTGCTTGGCCAAAGCTGGTGTCCAGCCACCTAGTACATTCATGCCCTATTCAGACAGACACAGATTCTCTGTGCTGCTTGGCTTTTTTGAAATAAATGATTTCTAACTAACTGCATTTAAAGCTACAGCTGAAGAGACCCTGATGCTGGATCAGATGCACCCAGGATTACCGCAAAGAGGAGTCACATCCAAAGCCAGGCTGCAGCATCCAGACAGCCCCGGCGAACCAGCAGATCTGTGCTGAGCATCACTGCTTGGCACAGCCTGGCTTGGTGCCACCGCATCCTCCTGCAATGGAATACTGACTTACTCCTGAAGTGAGCTGTGGCTAAGCAGGAGGGAAACCTTGCCAATAGGTTCTGCCCCATCCCACTCCGTGGGGCTCCACCAGGAGGTTCCCGCAGACTTTCTGTCCCTGTGGCTCTGGCTGCGGGTTGAGGCTCAGTGTGATCTGGGGGCTCAGGGTTGTCCTGAGCTGCCTGGGGTGAAAGATGGATGCTAGGAGCCACCAGATCCTGATGCCACCCTTCGTCCCCTTCTCCACCAGCTCAGCACAGATGCTTGGGTGCTGCAGCTAAACTAGTTCCTAAAAAAAGACCTCAGAGTTAAAAAATCCATTTGTGTGTGTTTCCTCCTTTTTTTTTTTTTCTTTTCATCTTCTTTCCTGCTACTATTCAGCATGAAATAACTCTCCAAATCAATCTGGAAGAGATCGTTTGAAACTGTTGCTGTTTTCCCATTGCTAATTGCTGCTCTGAAATCCCATTCAAATTGCTCTAAACACACAGTGTGACGTTCTGAAGCTTAGTGCCTACCAGGTATTTTCCCTCCCAGGCTTTTATTTCCCTGCAAAACACAGCCCTGGCTCCTGGTTAGCTTTTAGTGGGACAATAGCATCCCCTCAGTACATCTTGTTTCCGAAGCAGAGCTATGTTTTGGCAAGAACCAAATGCTGCAGCTTTTCTCAGGGCCAATGGCACAGATCGGGGCTTGTGGACCCAGAGATGAAGCAGTTAATTGCCCGACTGGGAAGGAGGAAATTTCTTGTAAAAATCCAGAATCTGGTTAAACAATGTGGCCTTTTATTTTTCAGCCTTGGAATCAAGCCTGGCTGCCCTTGTAAACAAAGAAAGGGAAGAATCACTGAACCAACCCGACACATAAAAACTGCCCATGTCTGTCTTTGAAGTTCCCTTTATGTTGTTTGGAAAACTTAGGATTATAGAGGTTTCTTTTTTTTTTTTTTTTTTTTTTTTTTTTAAGAAAAGGAGGGATGGGAGCTAAGGGAAACTTTTTTCTGAAGCAGAGCAGAAGTCATTAATTAAGTATCCCATTCAGCCCTGAGGCACCGGCTCATCAATCAGATTTCTTATTAGCATTCTGATGACCCATGCGACCCCCGTCTCTGTACTGTCTGTAGGAGGACATGGAAAACCAGACCACACACCAAATGCAGGGGGATTATTCGGTGCTTGTCCCCATTCCGGGGGGACCAAGCAGGGAAGAGGGATGCTGCCAGATGTTGTTGGTTTGGGTTGAGCCAATCGTAATGACAACAATAAGTGGTGGCTGGAGGAGCAGCCCCGGGAGCTGGGAGGGGGAAATCGGCGGTGTCTTGTGGGGCTGGGACATGGGGATGGTGGCATTGCATGGTCCTCCCACGCCTTCTGTGGTCACAGTAGGGCCAGCTAGTGCACAGTGAGGCTGAGCAAGCAGTGATGGTACAAATCCAGAATGGCTCTGGAGGGAGAGATGAGGATTTTAGTACTGCGATCACTGGGTTCTTGCTCCCAGTTGAGAAATGATTAAACTGAAAATGTGCTAACGGCTTTAGGCCAACCAAATAGGGGATCTTAGTGTCCTCACAGGGAGTAAGGATGCCACATAGAATCACGGAATCATTAAGGTTGGAAAAGACCTCTAAGATCACCTAGTCTAACCCAGGCCCACCCCACCATGCCCACTGACCACGTCCCTCAGTGCTGCATCTCTGCAGTTCTTGAACACCTCCAGGGTTCGTGACTCCACCCCCTCCCTGGGCAGCCTGTAACAATGCCTCACCACTCTTTCTGAGAAGAAAATTTTCCTAATATCCAGTATTACCAGTCTTCAAGCCTTCCTCCTCCCAGGTCATTCCGACAGTAAAAAATTACCTTTCTTAACCTAATTATACCTTTATAATACTTTTATAATACCCAGTAGATAAACATCCTTCTCTTTGAGGAGGGAGAGGGCTGCTGTCACTGTGTCAGCCAGAGCTGAAGGGGACATCGGGGGACATCGGTCAGAGATCCTTCAGAATGACCTGTCTGCTACAGCAGCTTCATGTCCTCTCCTTGGCAGAGGCCAGAAGACACCCTTGGGAAGAGCTGGAAGAATTGGACAAGCACAGAGTGATGCATGCCCCCTAAATGTCCCCATCCTCCTGCAATCCATGCCTTGGGGACCTCTGACTGCATAGCTTTCTGAGCTCTGTGTCCCAGATGGTACCTTCTGGTCCTGTATAAATGGTGACTGTAACACAAGACTGTCTGAGACGTTTGTCAAAACATTTTTTCTGCAGCCACAGTCAAAATCATATCTGCAGTTTGTCTCATTTTCATGGTCCTTGCTAACCGAAGTAGCAACCCTGAGGTATCCGCTATGGCCCGTGACTGTCAGTTGTCTTTGTGCGGTGTGCCATGCTATTCAATACTCAGAGTATTTTGAATTTAGATCAATTAAAATGCCAGATATTTCTCTGATGATGTAATTTTTCCCAACAGAGTAGACTGGGAAGCAACAAGTATAAAAGACAGGAAGGGAAGAATGTGGTGTACTGGGGAGATAGTGCAGCAAAAGAGATCAGATGGGGAGAAACTTGCTATGTGGAAGAACAAAAAATGCCCAGTTTTGAGAAAGAAGGCTCAAATCTCTCTCCAGTGCACTAAAGGAGGATGTCAGTCTGTCTGGGTGCAAGTTTGGCAGCTGCTGAGCTGGTCCCTGGGCCATCTGATGCAGCAGTCAGATGTTGTTTGCAAACACTGCATAAATTAAATGCCATGTACACTGAAAAAAATTTAAACAGGATCCCTGGTGCCAGCAGCTCCTCTTATCGCTTTGAAGCCTGTTTGCATTCCCTGGCAGATAATCACCATGACTAACAGTTATCTGACACAGCCAATTTTACCAACAAAATCTGTCTTCTGACCTTAACTGACTATTCACAGAAATGACAGTTCCCACCCCCCAGCAATATAAATGCTAACAAAGTTCTCAAATCTCCCAAGGAAATAAGTGGGTTCAGGGACACTTTGTCTATTCAAACTAAGATGTACTGAGTGCTCCATACAGCTGGATGGAGGGGCTGAGTGCCTTTTGCTTCTCTGCCTCAGCATTTGTGGCAATTTCCTTCATCTGATTTATGTCTTTTGTCTTTGCGCGGTGCCTCTTCAAATATAGAAAGACTTGCCTTCTAGTATAGAAATACTTTGTGCAGCTGGATGGCTAAATCAGAGAAATTGATGACTTTCTCTGCTGTTTTCTAATATTTTTTTAATTGTCCCATTCTGCTCTGTGCTGTGCGGCCTTACCTTGAGTGCTGGGTTCAGGTTTGGGCACCACAATAGAAGAAGGACATAAGCTATTACAGAGTGTCCAAAGGAGGGCTATGGAGATAGAGAAGGGTTTGGAGGGCGTCTTCTCAGTCTTTTCATCATGAGGCCGCACATCATGCAGGGATCTGGGCCTGAGACCTGGGAAGGAGGAAAGACCAGAAAAGTTGCACATAGGTCTGCCTGTGGATACTAAACTTTTCACTGTCAGATTTCTAACCTAACAGGACTCTGCTGCCCAGATCTATACTCTTTTTTGACCCATATTTCCTTAGAAGTCCATTCAGATCATGTGCCCCTATGAGACAATGGGCAAGAGGGCAAGGAGCACTCTCTGGCTATGTATAGCAACCTTTGGTACACAGTGAGTTATTTAAGCACTTGAGAGTTCACATATCTTTCTCAAGAACTGAGTTCCTTCAGTTGATCTGCCCATCCCTTCCAAAATCCAGTTTGTTTTTCTTTGCGTCCTTCTGCTTTCTCCCTCTGATTCTTCCTATATAAAGCCCATACGTTCCCATAAACTCATACCGTGCTTCTCAGGAAAATCCACATCTAAATAGTGAGTCTCAAGCCGTGTGTTCACTCTGCAGTGGCCTGTATCTAATGGTCCTCATGCAAAGAGCAAAGCTGAAGGCCCAAGACTGCAGAGATGGTCCCTTGTGAAAATAATCACTGTCCTCCAGACAGGACTATACAAATTGCCTCAGGTATTGGAACAGGCTGGGCAGGGAGGTGGTGGAGTCACCGTTCCTGGAGGTTTTTAAGAAAAGAGTGGATGTTGCATTGAATGACATGGAATAGTGGTATGGTGGTGACGGGTTGATGGTTGAACTAGATGATCTTAGCGGTCTTTCCAGTCTTAATGATTCTATGATTCTTTGAAACTTGAATGCACAGTGTTTGCATTCTCACATCTTGTGAATATGGCTATTTGTGAGAGGTCCCAGGCACAGAACTGGCTCAAGTCATCAGCAAAAGTTTTCCCACTGGCAAGTAGCCTGAGTCCCCTCATCCTTCAGGAATTCCAAGTTGTTTCTCTTTTTCTTCCGCATGCTGCCACCATAAGACCGAACTTAGCCTGTATTGATGACTCTCCTCACCCAAACTGAATGAGCTCTCCATGTTCTCATTCAAATCTCTAATAAAATTTCCTTTCATAGGACATAATTTTAATCCCTGCTCCAGAGAAGATTCATTTTTCTAGAGCATCCAGCTGTACAGAAAGCTTACCACATCTACAGCTTTCCAAGGCAACTATTTGTCATAGTGCCTGCACATTCTTGGCATGAGCTAATCATGGATATTTTGAGATCTTATTGAACTTATTTAAGCTTGTTGAGTTAGAAATGGGAGTAGGAGAGGTTAGACAAGGAGGAGAATCTCTAGTGTGATGCTCTACATTTTCCAGTTTTGGTTGCAACTCAGTCTAAACCTACAATGAGCATAAACAGTTAGCGGGGGAGTTAGCGGCAGGGAGTTTACCCTCTCAAAAAGGAGTGTGGTGATCTCCAGATGGATAGGAAGCATTTTTAGGATACTGTGGGCAACTGCTTTGCATTGTTTTGATGCCTATAGCTCCAAAGGAAGGTGGGCAGAGTTGGCAGATGCCCTGATTGAATAATACCTGAGTGAACTTAGTTAAATGGGGTTGATCACGGGGACTCTCTTCCTGGTCGGTGGGAAAACAGGCAATCATAAAGCAAGATTCAGCTTCAAAGCAGACCACTAAATTAGGGCAGAAAAATTATACCGGAGCTGCCTATCCTCTCCCTCAACAAGAAGAGGAGCTGAGGGTGAGAATCTTACCTGAGGTCCTCTTTGTCAGACACTATCAGTGGTTTTTGGACTTTTTAATTGCTCATTGGAATCTGTGTTTGGCAGCCTGGTGGGTAACACATCATGGATTTACAGAGACAAATGAAGGCTTCAGGGATCGCTGTGCATGGGTGCAGGCTGCGGTAGATGGGTCCTGCTGCAGCTCTCCATGGAGGGAGCACTGAAGCCCTTGTGTGGGTTGCTTGATGTATAAATCATAGAATAGAATCAGAGAATTGTAGATTCATTAAGGTTGGAAAAGACATGTAAGATCATCTAGTTAACCCAGCCCATCCCCACCATGCCCACTAAACCATGTCCATCAGCACCACATCCCCACGGTTCTTAAACACCTCCAGCAACGGTGACTCCATCAGCTCCCTGGGCAGATGCTCCATCCTCCAGCCAGGATCCCCTTGGGAGCAGCGAGAACAGCACCAACATGCAAAAAGGGGAAAGCCTGAACATCTTGATGGAAACCCAGGCCCCTGCCAAGATCCAGCTGGCACCTCACACGAACCCCCGACATACGTGGTGGTTTGGACACACCAAGCAGGAGCAGCCATGTTCCCACCACCGGGCACGTAGAGATATGACAGCATGCCAGAGGGTCTGCAGGGGCTGAGGGGGATAAAAACCCCTGACGTAGAATTTAAAATGTGCTCTAACCTTTTCTGCAAACTGAAAGCAAGAAAAATGCTCATAAAACTACTCTTTGTGCACAGAAAGAAGTCCGTTTTTATACTGTTGCTAAGTTCCTTATTGTTTTCTGGCTGTTTTTTGTGTTTCTGTGGCAGCCTTTTCTGTGGGCCTCTTTCAGTGACTTAGCTATATTGGCCTGCAGATAATTAGATCAGTGCTATCATTTTCACTGTCCTTTTTCCTCTGGGGCGATTTGCATGATAATGGCAGTTTGTGCTACTCTCTCTCTCTGTCTCCCTCTCTCTTTTAACAAGGCACCATTTCTAAACATGAAATAATTCAGGGGACAATCTGTGAGTGGCTCTGTTAAGAAAAGGCTGAAAACATCTGGTTAAGAAAGCCCTTCTGGTAACGAAAATGTGACATTTTTGTCAGCTACAGCTCTCCAAATGAATTCTTTTTTTACAGTATTTTCAGACTGTGTGTATTTTCTGTACGCAAACATCAGAGAATGCTCCCACTCTTGGTATGTATGTGTATATAATGATTTATTATGTATTTATCTAGGTAATTCATAGATAGTTAAGATATTCTGATTTCTGTCTTAAACATTAATGAATACTATGAACATTTAAAAGGTAGCTCTGTGCCACCAAATGGTTTTAAATACTTTCTACCGTGAATGAAGACTTCTGTCCAGCAAGATATGCTCAGATTCCAGCCTGAGAATAATCCCATCGAAACCCAGAGGTTAATTTAGGTGGCTGACACTACATGCTGGCTTGTGTTGTGCTGATTTACAGTCTGGGGCCTTCTGAGTGAGAAAGATGATCCAGTAATGAGATATCTCATAGCAATTATAACACATTAGAAAAAAAAAGTTTTCTTTCGTAAGTACCACCATTTCAGTACCTGAGCCTCAGCATGCAGTGCAGCAACGGAGCTGCTCCAGAGGTGCTAGAGGTAGCTACATTTCTGCACGTGCATTGGATGAGCTGTGGCTGTGCCAGGTTTGCTTAGGAGACAAAAAGGACTAAAGATTTATGATAGCATCGCCATAGTCTCATGTACCTGAGGTCACCTCCAAACTGAGGCTCATCTGCATGGTTGAAGCATCATCTCAGAGACAGCTGGAGCTGGAAGAAGGGCTGAGCCCAGGCCATGGGAGAGGTGGAAGAAAAAGCTGTACTTAGATCATAGCAACACAGAGGGAAGATGCCATATATCATAGGAAGATTTTGGCATAGGATTTCATGGCTCAAGAAAATTGTTTTTTCCCGAATGGAGGACAAAGAAGTTGGGGCTCTCATTGACTCACTCAATGACACTCAATGAGAATGGCTTTACTGGGAACATGCCTTCATTTTTAGTGACCACTTGGAAAGAAATGAAGACTATTTTTGCATCATTTCCTAAATCCTCATCTGCTGCATTCAAGCAGCTCCTCTCCTCCCGAAAACCACACAGCACGTCCTGGCAGAGCCTCTCAGGGAGTCATGAGGTCACCTACACTGGTTCCATCAATAATTATGCAAAATGTAGGTAGAAGACTGATACTTTGTAGCTATTCTCTTCCTGAATGCTAACGTTTTCAGAACGTGTGAAAAAAATACTGAATCTACTAAAGGTAACTTCAGTGATGACCTGAAAGCTTGTTTCCACCACCTTCACAATTATCACAGAATCATAGAATCACAGAATTGTAAGGGCTGGAAGGGACCTTTAGAAACCATCCAGTCCAATTCCCCTGCTTCCCTACAGTAGGTCGCACAGGAAAGCGCCCAGGTGGGTCTTGATTATCTCTAGAGAAGGAGACTCCACAACCTCTCTTCACACAAGATCATAAGTAAAGTGTGTAACACGGCCGTGGAACAATAGCTAGGACTGTTCAGGTGAGGGAGGATGAGATGGCTCTGATGGAAGAGCTGATTCAACACTAAGCAACCCCAGCAACCTCACTGAAATATGGAATTCCACCCATAAAACCAGGAGGTGAGTCAGGCCCAGCTGAATGATGGACTGTTCTAATCATCCAGGATGATTACAACATGTGGGCCGTGTTTTATCCGAGTCCTGCACTCCTCACATGGGCAAAACCACAAGGTTGTCCTACATATAACATGATCCCAGAACTAGGCTCTGTGGGATTGGACCAGAAAAATCCCAAAGATTTCAGAAAATATCAGCAAATAGGAAATAAATTCATGGATGAATTTTTGAGCTTGGCTGCAGTGGAAAATATAAAGTCAATTGGATGAAGGCCTAAGCAAGCAACCATTTCTTCACCAGAAATTTCCCTGCACTGTATTCAGGGAGGAATATATTCCAGAAAAAGATGAAAAACACAGCAAGGTGAAGAGAAGGAAGGGGAAACTGTGGCAGGGGAATCCAGAGGCTGCAAGAGGGAAATTGGGCTTTATCTGCAGGGTGCTAAGTCTGCATTCCCATGTTTGCTAATAAGTTAATTTGAATAAAATAGCACCTTACAAAGCTGAGGCCTTCTACAATATGCAGTGATTTAAGGCAGATAGGGACTGGGTAAGCCACACCACCTTCTATCTATACACATTTGCTGCATTTAGGTAGATACAGTCACTCTGCCTGGCTTATGTGGAATATGCCCTTCAACACCACTTCTGATTTTACTGAATATTTTATCATCGGTTTTTCTTTTCTTTATTAGCAAGGAAGCAAACTGGTGTGGCTTCACATTTCTCTAACTGTTGTCAGCATAAACTTCCTGAAGATTTTATCCTGTTTGCAGAGATTCGGTGAAATGAAGATTTTTTTAGGTCAACATTTTCTTCTGGCAGACTGAGCCTGAAGTGCACTTTATTTCCCTTTAATTTAACAGCTCCAGCAGCTTTTCCAGTTAAATCGACTGTTCATTATTGAGCCCATTTATGAAGGGCTGTGCAGTGCAGTTTAATGAATCCCTGGCACAAAGCTCCCTTTCAGTGTGGGGAAAGAATAGCAGCCTATTTAGGTCCTGTAGGGCTGTATGTCAAAGGCTGCCTATAATACTTGTCAGGGAAGGGCAGAAATTCCCACTGATATAAGAATGTGCAAGAAATCAACTTGCACAACCAACTCACAGATTAAGACACGAGCAGGAAATGAGACTGTAAGTTTTGGATAGTGACACCTGTTTGGGCAGCAAGACTTTCCCATAACTTCATAACCATATGGGCTTGTATAGGGGAGCAGGAAAAAAAATAAATCCTCCCTCCCCTGCTGCAGAGATGTTCCTGCTTTCACGCCGCCTTCCTGATGCTGCGGTGAGGGGAAAAGGAGCGCCGGAGAGCGGGGGCTTGGTTTGCCCTCTACCGGAGGAGGTTTGGCTGGTGATGGGATGAAGCTTGGGATGATGCTCCTTGCTCATGTTCTTGGCATGAAATGTTTCCTTTGGGCTGGATCCCACTGCCCATCCCTGGGTTAGGATTCCACAAACAACTTCTGCAAGTGCCCGCAGCTGACACTGTAATGCCAGGCAAGGCTTGCTGCTTCGCTCTGCCCGAGGCAACCTTTCCTGGCCTGCTCAGTTTGCAGAGGTAACAAACTGTTCCCTCACCAGAGGCTGATTATGTGCTGGAGAGCTGGATCTGCTGTGCAGGGCCTGAGCCAGCGGGCACCGCGCATCCTCGCCCCCCCTTCAGCTTGGGCTGTCAGCATGCCACTGGCAAAAGCCAGCTCTGCTGCCTGCACAACCTTGGTTTCATCTTCAGAGTGGAGTGGAGGCACCAGGACATTGTCTCCAAGCATTTCCGTGTTTGATCCCAGCTTGCAGAGCAAAACTCAGTACTTGCTGCCGTGCTTGAGTTGAGCAAGCGCAGGCAGAAGACGATTGTTGGCTCGCCTGGCCACTGGGCACGAGAGATGTTTTGTGGGAATAACCAAACAGCTACTTCCTTGGGAGAAATGAGATTTCTGTGCAAGTTGTTACATCATGTGGCTTAGCAAATTTCCCTCCAGGCACTGCTCAACTTGAGGCAATCAGCTCTGCTTGAGAGAACATGGAGAATAAGCATGTTTAATGCAATTATGAAGGCTTTCTAAAGCTCCAGACCTGGTCTAGAATATGTAAATCTGGCCGCCTAGCATGACTGAATGCAAACTTTGCTTTGCATGCCTGACAATTGTTTTAATACTCTCCAGTTTTTTGGAGGTAATAAAGTTTCCCGCTAAACCATCTCCGAGCTCCCAAAGCTGTTTAATTGAATGAATTCAGCCCTACAGAAGACAAGCCAAGGCTTTCAGCTTCTTTCTCTGAGCCACCGGATATTTAGCCACTCTGCATACAATGCCACCCCGCCTCATTAGCAAGCCCCTTTAGGGCCGCTCTGAAATATTGCTGCAGTAATGCCGAAGCAGCTCCCAGCCTGAGGACAGCTCAGCTGCTGGGTCACGCTGGTCAGATTAGAAATGGCCCTGAGCTGGGCAGATAGTGATGTCCCATTTTCCAGGCTCTGGTGCAATTTGAAGTGGCCTCAAAGCTGCCCAGCAGAGAATGCAGGCGATGTGTATGTTGTTCTTTACATTTCCCCATCAATAAGGGAGCTCGGAGCAGGCTGCAAAGCTTGACAGGGCTTGACGGGACCCGAGGGTAGCTAATCCGTGTCGGCTGTACTCGAGCTAAGTAGTTTAAATCCACCTCTTATGTCGCCATTCTTATAAGGAGAGTTATACGTTTCCCATAGCTCGTCCTCTGAAGCAGGGATCGATCTTCTCCATGCAGAGATTTTGGCTGCAGCCAAACCAGGTTGGAAACAGACCCTTGGAAACAATCTGAGTGTTTTAATTCAGCGCTGAAACTTGCTGTGAGCAAGCTGCTGCAGTGAGGCACTGCGTGAGATACTGAGAAAATCAGCACTTCGGTTTTGTAGAGGATACTGAGTCTTTTTTTCTCACATGAAATATGTGCTTTCCCCTCTTTTCTCATTCCAATACTTGTTTGTTTTGCATTCAACCAGTGCTGGAAA
Organism: Numida meleagris; assembly: GCF_002078875.1. NCBI lineage: Eukaryota > Metazoa > Chordata > Aves > Galliformes > Numididae > Numida > Numida meleagris. The sequence continues at coordinate 186,958,930 of NC_034409.1, read as the reverse complement.
CCACAGTGGGGTGATCTTGGCTGGATTTTCCCTTTTCCCACTGAGCAGTCTGAGGAAGGAGCTTGCTTCCCTTTTCTTCCACAGAGTTTTGCTTTCTGGCTTTTCAGTTCTGCTGTGTTTCTAATGAATTGGTGCAGACCAAGGAAATTCACTTCGTTTCAGTCAAAAGCAGATATGTCTCTTTATTCATATTCGGACAAACAAGCTCGCCAAAAATGAATCTGGGGTTCAAAGGGCTGAGATGAGTGCTAAAGATCCCCGAGTCCATCTCCTGGCTCCATGCAGGACCACCCAGTATCCAAACTCTGTGTCTGAGAGCACTGTCCAAGTGCTCCCTGAGCTCCGGCAGCTCTGGGCCGTGCCTACGGCCCTGGGCAGCCTGTTCCATGCCCACCGCCCTCTGGGGCAGACCCTTTCCCTCACCCCCACCTGCCCCTCCCCTGACGCAGCTCCATGCCGTTCCCTCGGGCCCCGTCGCTGTCCCAGAGAGCAGAGCTCAGCGCTGCCCCTCCGCTCCCTGTGAGGAGCTGCAGCCGCCATGAGGCCTCCCCTCAGCCTGCTCTGCTCTGGGCTGAGCACAACAGGGACCTGAGCCGCTCCTCGCACACCTTGCCCTCAGACCCTTCCCCATCTCTGCAGCCCTCCTGTGTAGGGATCACAGTGCTTTGCTCCAGGGCGATGTGTACACGTGGTCCGGGGGAGCCAGCTGGTGCCGTGACCCTATTTCGGGGTGCTACGTGACTGAGGGTCGCGTACCTGCCCCGCTGGGCCGCGACCCACCCGCCCCCCGACCGCTGTCCCCGCCCGAGGGCTCCGCCCGCCCTACCCCGCTGCCGGCGGGAGGCGGGGATGCCCGGGCCCGGCCCCGCGCTGGTTCCTCCTCCTCTCCCGCCCGCCGCTTTTTCCCCGCCGCCGCAGCCGCCCCCGTCCCGGTGCAGCCCTGCGGAGCACGGCGCCGCGGCGCCCCGCCGCCGGCCATGGCCGTGCCCGCCGCGCTGCTCAGCCCGCACCACCTCCTCTCCTTCTGCTTCCCCGCCGGCGGCCTGCTGGGCTATGCCGACCTGGAGAAGGGCTATGAGGGAGGAGGAGGAGGAGGAGGAGGCGGCGGCGGCGAGGCGGGGGACTTTAAGGAAGCCACCCGGGAGCTGCTGAGCTTCATCGACTCTGCCTCCAGCAACATCAAGCTGGCGCTGGACAAGCCGGTGAAATCCAAGCGGAAGGTGAACCACAGGAAATACCTGCAGAAACAGATCAAGCGCTGCACCGGCATCATCGCCCCGCCGCCCGCCGCCCCGCCCGCCGCCTGCCCCAAGCCGCCGCCGCCGCCGCGCCGGGAGGGCTCGCAGGCGGGCAGCAGCCTGCAGAGCCGGAGCCTGGCCGCCCTCTTCGGCTCCCTGCAGCCGGGCCGGGGCTCGGCGGGCTCGGACGGCGGCGGGGCGGCGGGAGGCGGGCCGCGGAAGGTTCCGCTGCGGGACCGCAACCTGCCGCCCTCCTTCTTCACCGAGCCGGGCGCCAAGGAGACGGAGAAGGGAGGCGGGGCGGAGGCGGCGGAGTTCTTCGAGCTGCTGGGCCCCGAGTACGGCGCGCTGCTGCCCGAGCACGCGGCCCCACCGCAGGACGCCTTCCCCGCCGCCCGCCCGCCCGCCGAGCTGGGGCTGGAGCACGGGCTGTACGAGGCCGCGCCGCTGCCCGCCGCCCCGCACCCGCTGCTGGGCGGGCTGCTGTACCCCGAGCCGCCCTGGAGCCCGCCCGGGCCCTGCAGCCCCGCCAAGAAGCCGCCGCCCGAGGCGCTGCGCCCGCTGTACCCGGAGCCGGCCGCCGGCGGCGACGCCTTCGGGCCCTTCTTCCCCGAGTGCCCCCTGCCCCCCCCGCAGCTGCCCTACGAGTACAGCGGCGGCTTCCACCGGGCGGCCTACACCGGGCTGTAGGGCGGGGCCGGCCCCGGGCCGCGGGCATCTCCGCGTGGGACGAAGGAAGGAGGGAAGGAGCGGCACGGCCCGGCCGGCGCGGGGCGGCTGAGGGCGCGGGGCTGCGGCGAGGCCCGGGGGCCCTCGGGGCGGCGAGGAGAGCTGGGCTCGCCCGCCTCGGCAGGTGCGGGGCTGGCGGACCCCCAGAAGCGGCCCCGGCTCCCGCTGGAAGGGCACCGGCGTTCGGGATGTCTCCGTGCTCCTCCTTCAGCCCGGGAGACGCTGCGTTGCGCCAATAAAACTGAACCGTTCGAGGCCTTCAGGTGTTTTTCTAGCGAGCGTTAGCGTGCGGTAGGGCTGCGTGTTAGTAGGCGGACGGGACGCGACGGACGCGTCCGACGTGACACCGCGACGGGGGCCGCGCTGAGAGGCGGCCGCGACCGCTTGTAAACGATTTCGGTTTGGAAGTAAAACTCGAGTCAACCTCTGTGGTGTGTTTCACGTCATTCCCAGCCCCGCTGGATTTGCAGCTGAGAACACAAAAGGGGAGTGAAAACGAAGCGAAAGTAAACGAACACATACGCTGCTGCCAAATCTGGGCTGTCCTGAAATCTAACGGTGTCTTGCAGGATCTTGCGAACAGAATTTATGTGACAGCGTCGGCTCTGGACAGAAGCGTACCACGGCTATGCCATCCCTGCAGACGGTTGGATGTCTTTCAGGAATGTGTCAAAGCTCGGAAAGCAACGCGGCTCGCTCTCATTGTGTACAGGAGATTATTTGATAATCGTTTAAGTTATGTAAAAGAGTCTATGATAGGTCCTGTAAAAATAAAGCTACGCAGTAGATCTAAGAGCCATGCTTCTTAGTGGTGTTGAAATGCAGCGTTCCAGTGTTTTTCACCGCGCCTCCGTCCTCTGTAAGGGTTTCTTGGCAGCAGTTAAGACAGGCGGTGCTTATTGTCTTTCCTAAATCTTTTGAAACGCTGTATTTTATCCGCAGCGCCCCGTGCTTGTTTTGCCTTCATTTGTACCGGCTGTTGCTTTAACTTGCTTGAAAGAAGGGAATGCTAATATGCTACAAAGCCCGGGGATGGAAATGGTTACAGTTATGAAAACAGATCAGAATGCTCTGAGGTTTCCCATTGAGATGCGGGTCTTAAAAGGCAGCCCCCCAGCCTGGCTCCCCGCCAGCCCCAGCGCCTTGTTTGTTTTTGAAACGGGATTCACATACGGATAAGCCTGAGGTTTTCCCCTCGGCGCTGACAAATCCTCGTGCCGCCTTCCCACTTTTAAAAGTTATGCGAAAGGTAAAGCTTTTTTCATTCATCCAGCTGGATTTAAGCCTTAAGAGACTTAAGGTCAGGATCCGGAAATAAACCGTGAGATAATTTGTTTCTGAAATCGCCTTAATTTTACTTTTAAACAGCAAGAACTGTAATGTATACGTAGCTTAAACCGCCTCTTTCCACCCCAGAAGTTGCCTGAGGTGTGCGCAGCTTTATGGAGATGAACCACAATGGATGCTCCCACGTCCAGCCGCTGGGCCAAGCCGAGCTGCGCACTGCACTGCACTGTTAAGGGAACGCGCTTCTCAAGTTAATTTCAGCTTCACGAGAGCGTGTGTGCGAAGCAATGGGCCGCCAGTCCAACCGAGGTGGCTACAAATCAGGTTAATCCCGCGTGGCCGCTGCTTTGGGTGGTAGGGCAGCATCCTGCTGCCCTCGCTTTGGCACACCTCCCGTGGAAGGCTGTGGGAGTTTGCATTTGTCAGCTGCGTGCGGCCGAGTCCGAGCGTAGCTTACGGGTAACTACGCTTTAGGTTGGCTGCGTGAGAGCGACTGTGGGGTGGTTTTTGTTGGAGAATTTTTCTTGTTGTTGATCATGCTTCAAGCATGTGAATCTGTAGCATGTACAGGCACTGCTGGGAGCATGTGAGTTTGATGGTGTTGTGTAACAGACCTCGCTGCCCAGCTCTCTCACCTGAGCTGGGCAACTTCATCATGCAATGCTGCCTGCTAAGGAAAAAAAAAAAAGCCTTTTTTTTTTTTTCATTTAGGATTTCACTGAGCAATTTATTCATTTCACAAGCCCAGTGTGCAAATGTGTGTTTATCACGGATCTCGTCCTGAAGACTTTGTGGCCGTCCTTGTCAGCTGCCTCGCAGACTTCAGTGGAATATTGCTCAAAAAACATCGAAAAGAGGTCTTCAGGAGTAGCCTCAGGGATATGCTGTGTGGAAGCTGCAAACCTGAATGGTTTGGTTCCCCACAGGCCTCACTCATCCTTCTATTTTAAGTAGCAACCTGATGGAGCTGTAGGAGTCTCTGCTTGTTGCAGGGGATTTGGTCTAGCTGCCTTTTGAGGGTCCCTTCCAGCTCAAATGATCATGTAACTCTATGAAGGAGAGATCTGACCTGAAGCTGCTTCTCGCTTTTGGGTGCTCTGCTGATGGTCTGGTGACCTGGGGTGCTCTGAAGGAGAGCATCAGCCTTCTCGGGTTAGATCTTGCCTCAAAGCAGTGGGAGAAGCAGCACTATGGCTGTCAGCGAGGCTGGGCCAGCTTAGAATCAGTCAGGGGGGTTCCTCTTTATGGACTTGGACTTGCCAGAAGTTGTGGCTCCAGAAGTCGTAACAATTCTCAAATGGGGATTTTCAGATTATCGGACCTTATACTGGGGAAAAAATAAAGTCAGTATCCCTCAAAGCACTGCTGCATTTCTGCCAGAGGATGCACTGAGGAGTACCTGGATGGAGCTAGCAATGGCCGGGCTGCTCCCAGTGCTTTGCCCACAGCAGAGGCTGAGCAAAGGGCTCTGTGCCAGCCCTAGGAAGCGCTGCCCTCTGCTCTGTGCGCTGCACCTCCCAGCCCCTTGTTCTCTTTTCAAGTGAGGAAGCTTACCTGTCTTTAATGGTGTTTTACTGATAAATGACCAAGGGTTCATGATGAATAGCTACTGCTGCAGCTCAGTATTTTGTTACTTAAACAGCTTGTGTCTTTTTCAAAGTACTTTCAAGAAAACAGAAGGATTCTCTCATTGTTTTTGGATGGGCTCGCTAACTTTGAATGACCTGAGTTTAGGATTGCTGTAATACATTATGACCCTTGATGATAACAAGTCATAGAATCATTAAGGTTGGAAAAGACCACTAAGATCATCTGGGCCAACCATCAGCCCATCCCCACCATGCCCACTGAGCATGGCCCTCGGTGCCACATCTCCACAGTTCTTGAACACCTCCATGGATGGTGACCCCACCACCTCCCTATGCAGCCTGTGCCACTGCCTCACCACTCCTGAGAAGAAATGTTTCCTAATATCCAACCTGAACTTCCTCTGGCACAACTTCAGGCCATTCCCTCTCATCCTATCACTGTTACCTGGGAGCAGAGGCTGACCCCCACCTCTCCACAGCCTCCTTTCAGGGAGCTGTAGAGAGTGATCAGGTCTCTCCTGAGCCTCCTCTTCTCCAGACTGAACAATCCCACTTCCCTCATCCACTTCCCTTAAGACTTGTGCTCCAGACCCTCACAGCTTCGTTGCCCTTCTCTGGACATGCTCATCCTTGATGAGCTGATGTAGTCATCCAAACAAGGTTAGTAAAAAAGATAGTAAGTTTATTGTAAAGTCTGCTTGCTTCCTGTCTTTGTCAATAAATTGCATTTGTCAACAGTGCAAAAACTGAAGTTCATTCTGCAGTTATTGGCAGCAGGAGGGAAGAAGTAGCTCTGTATTAATGCGCAAGCAACAAAGGTGGAAACAGAAACTGTTAATGCCTATAAGCCTGAGTGTCTGAAATAGGGGCTGGGAGTGTCACTGCACTGGATGTTTTCAGCCTTTTATGCTTTCAGATCTTCCCATCAAATATAAATGTTCTGTCAAAGGCTTGTTTTCCTCAGTCACCTTGGTTGTAGCCCACAGACCTATGGCTGTCTGTAGATCACAGTCTCAGCACCACTGCATTGGTGTCCACTGAGAACACTTTAATTGCTTGTGCTGCCAAACACAGGACTTGAGGAACAGAGTCATAGGATCATAGAATACCCTGAGTTGGAAGGGACCCATAAGGATCACAGAGTCCAACTCCTGGCTCCACATAGGGCTACCTAAAAATTAAACCCAATGTCCGAGAGCAGCATCCTGAGCTCTGGCAGCTCGGGGCTGTGCCCACTGCCCTGGGCAGCCTGTTCCATGCCCACCACCCTCTGGGGCAGAACCTGTCCCTAACCCCCACCTGAACCTCCCGTCACAACAGAATACTGAAATACAGTGAGAAGGAGTTTTTAACATTAAGTGGGCCAAGGGAAGTTCTGCAGCATTATTCCTAAATGATCCTTCTATTTGATGGGAGAAATAATGTTTTATTTGTGATCTCTTTGCACACCCCCTACCTCCCCAGGCAGATACAGCTCTGTGTGCTCCCCTCCTGTCCAGGTATCCCTGGGCACTTCAGGAAATGTGGATTAATCTGTGACGAGGAAGGGAGGGCAGGATTCCAATTTTGTACCAATGGGCTCTGGTGCTCCTGTTAGTGCATGTTTCATGTGCCAGGATGTCTCTTGTTGGCTGTTTAAGACTGCTTTAGTCTTAGCTAATTGTTATTCAGTCTGTGGGCTCGGCTGAGCAAATTCTGGCACATGCTGCTGTGGCAGATGAAGAGGTGACTGTCCCCATTTGCTACGCTGCCTCTTGCCATAGGTGCTGTCCCTTAGCAGTGTGCACTGAGGGGAACTGCACGTCTGTGGCTCCGGCCTGTGGTCACTGCCCACATCCATCTTCACAGAGATGTCTGACGTGAGCTGGTGGTCATTCAGCTCAGCCCTGTCAGCCAAAACTCAGCCAAGCACATTGGTCTGTGGACTGGATTGAGTTACAGGATGATGACAAGAATATTTAACAATTAGCTGTAGCTAGGGAATACTGCTGTGTTTTGAATAGAAGATAAGCATAATTTTGTTCACCTTTATAAAAGATACAGGACCATTTATTAAGCCACAGATGTGCCTGCACAGCAGCTAAATTAATTTTTGATTTGATGTTGCCAAGACACTCTTCAAATGTGAAGAATCCTTTCTGAAGCAGTCTGGACCAAGGATGGCAGCACAGAAGCCAGTGGCCCAGGTTGTGTTGTCTTCCACATTTCCTTAACTGTGACCTTAATGTGCTGTTACAAGGTAAAGAATGCATTTGTATGAACTGATGCCCCTGATCCCTGCAATACTGACATTTAGCAGACGTGGCCCCTTCTGCAAGCGGACAGCCAAACCTGATGGTGAAGAGCTTGAGTCTGTGCTGGACGTGTTCAGGTCTCTAGCGCGGCTGAGATAATGCTTCAGGTTGGTCTTGAGTTGTCCTGGAACCTCCCTTGGTATGACATCCATTGGAACACTTCCTTCCCCTCCCATGTCTCTTTTATGTTTTCAACTCATAAGCTATCTGGATGTTCTTTTCTTCAAACAGTTATATCGTAGAATCATAGAATATCCCGAGTTGGAAGGGACTTACAGTGATCTCCGAGTCCAACCCCAGGCTCCGCACAGGACCACCCAGTATCCAAACCCAATGTCTGAGAGCGCTGTCCCAAGGTTCTCTGTGCTCTGGCAGCTCGGGGCCATGCCCACTGCCCTGGGCAGCCCGTTCCATGCCCACCGCCCTCTGGGGCAAACCCTTTCCCTAACCCCCACCTGCCCCTCCCCTGATGCAGCTCCATGCCGTTCCCTCTGGTTATACAAACTCAGCCTGGACGACTGTGAGTCGAGCTGGACAAACCTTGTTTGAATATTACCAGTCAGTGTTGGAATAGTGTGATCAAATCCCCTCCTTCCTGCCAGTTCCAGTTCCCTGTCATTGGTTCGCCAGCTAAATTCATTAGCTTTGGAGTAAACATCTCTTTCTGTTCTCAATATATAAAAAGCAAAGATAGACAAAATTTTGTATCAATTATGAATAAAAGTGAAATTCCATCCTCCTGCCATCGTTTCTCATCAGCAGGTAACTAATATGGAATCTTTTTTAGCATAGTAACGCTTCACAGTACAACTAGGCTTTAAGGATTAGCGATAATTGCTTCTGTGCACTCAAATAATTGAATATAAATCAATTACCATCATTTTAGGTATTTTAACAGCCGAGCCTGCTCTACAAAGAAAAACCTTTCTTTCCTGTCTAATAGCCAGACCTTCAGCTTCTTTGTTTATCCTCCTATCTGGGACAAGTGATTCAAAGTCAGTCATTAATTAGTGATTTTATCAAGATTTTCCTCTCAGGACTGAAAGGTCAGCACACCCTTGAAGTGCCAGCAAAGCAAATGTCTCTGATTTGCACATGAAGTCAAGGCTTGTGAGGAAGAAGCCTCATAAAATGACTGTAAGAACAGAGGTTTAATTTGAGGCGATTGCTTAGGAACATGCCAAGCACCTACGTGATGGCTAGGTAGCCTAAATTTCATCTTAAAGACTTCAGTTCACATTTCTTTAAGGGCTGGATTAGCCCCGCGGGCTTAGAGCCAGCTGACAAACACCAGGCACAAGGTCTGAAGTAAAAGGAGCACCAAAGGAGCATGGCTCTGACCTTGGTGTAATTTATTTGTGCTGTATTGTTCAGGGACTCTTTGCTTGGCCGAGTCGTGGGCTGGCTCCTGGGTGCCGGGGACCAGCTGCTGCTGGCTCCGAGCTGTGTGCCAGCTTGGCTGATGGACGGCCACTGCACTGGAAGGAAGAGTATGTCATCTCATGGGGCAAACTACCTGACTAACCTAGGCCAGCGGATGCAAGATGCAGTGTTGTTAAGCAGGAGGAGGAACATGAGTGAGGGAACAAAGGGAAGGGAAGGGATTTTCCTGGCAGAGGCACTTTGGGTAGCAATCAATTGCTAGGCTTACCATCACGTTCGGATGCTACAGCAATCCTTGAAATGGATATCAGCATGGCCATATTACTGTATCTATGCCATTTTTATCACTGGTTTCAAGTCACCCCATTAGTTTTGCGACGGAAGAGAAAAGGAAGAACTTAGGGATGGAGGAAAAAGGGGCAACAGCGAAATCCAAAGTGATCTGCTACAAATATCCTTGCTATAAATTAGAACACGGAACACAAATAAATAGCCAGCAGCTTCAAGTGCCACGATATTCAGCTGGTGTTTTTCCCAGACTGATCAGACCTGCTGTAGCAGTTAACGCGTCCCATAGAGCAGCCATACAGCGAGTTCAGATTTTGGAGGAGAGTCACCCTACAGGAGTTTTTTCTTGTACAGGAAGAAGTATGCAATGCCACCGCTTAAATCCCTGACAAAATGTGATGTGTCGCTGCCAGTCCGTCTCAGCGAGGCAAAAGCTGCTGATAGAAGTCCTCTACAGCCCTCAAGTGGTTCCCTGTGGACCCTGCACACCCAGTGATTGCAGATGGTCAAACCAGAGCGATTCAGCTGAATGGAGTGGCTTCCTTTAGAGAAAACCAAAATCTCACCCTGAACCTGCATTTTCTGTCTTTTGCAGTACTCATTTAGCCCCGTTTTCCACCTGTTACTCTGCCACCATATATTAAAACTGGTTTTTAGCAAACACACACAAATACTGCAGCTTCTGTGGTATCTGCTTCATAAAAGAGACTACGTTATACAGAGATACAAAGACAAGAGGTGACTCAGTAGCAACACTCCGGTTTCTAATAAGACACTTCATGACTGAGCCAGGTGCACTGTCTTATTCACAGTGCACAGTGGAAAGACAACAGAGGACAGGCACAGGGGAGGTTCAGAGCTGCTGTCAGGAAAGCTTTTCCGCTCTGAGGACAGGCCAGCACTGTGACTGGTTGCCTACAGAGAGCATGGAGTCTCTGTCCTTGGAGGTTTTGAAGAGCTGATGGACACAGCCCTGAGCTCCGCCCTGGTGTAACCTGGTCTGATCTCTGAACTGATCTTGCTCTCAGCAGGAGACCAGACTAGAGGCCTCTGGAGGCCCCTTCCAACATGGCTAACCAACACTCCTTTGACGAAAGCAGTTGTTTCCCCAGTCTGCCACAGCTGGGGATGCCCTGTTTCCCAAGGATAGTGTCTGTTGTGTTTTCCTGCCCAGGTAGTTCACACAACAGTTTAATCACATAGGTGAGACCTTACGTCAGTGAATATTGTCACACGGCGAGAGACAGGAGGCCTTGTTCTCTGTGCTGTGACCCAAGAAGCCTTAACGCAAGCTATGGCAGCCTCCTGCCAAAGCAACATTGAGGTGCCCACATCGACCCCCTCCACCAAAGAGGGGAGAGAAAGACAGAAACGAACACTGTCCCTCGCCACTCCCTGAGCCTGACTATTTTCTGCCTCTGACCTTCCCTGGAGGACTCTGCTTCCTCCTGTACCTGCTGTTGTACAGCCTAAATGTAATGTTTTCAAATCTGGAGAGAGACCACCAATACTCATGGTGTCTGTGTGGCTTTAAATGATGGCAAAACCTGCAGTGCAGACTGACTGGGATGGACTGGAAGTATCGCCTCTCTCTCTGCAGGGTACTGACTTCCCAGTGTGGAATCTATTTTGTCCCCTACTGATATGCTCCCACAAAGAAAAAGCAGTGGCAAGTAAAAAAAGTACTTCGATTCAATTATTTTTATCATTCCGCAAAGCCTAAATTGCATTTATATCAGCAATGATATGGACCATGGGAACCGATGGAAAAAATGAGGAAACAGTTCTCACAAAAACTTATACATCTTGTGTCTGCATGGCTGCGGCAGGCCACGTGTAATCATCCATAACGAAGGAATCATAATCAGGACTATAAACAAGCTGTTTCACAAAGGCTTCTTTGTCTGCTGGCTCGGGGTACCAAGAAGCAAGACCATGCTTGTAGGCCCAGTTAACAATCTGCAAAAAGACAAGCAACGTGAGCTGATGAAATCACACTGACACATTATGAAGTTGAAACCAACTACAGTTCAGCCCTGCTTGCATTATCCATCTTTTTTTTTCCCCCTCAAAATCATATCCTGTTTTGCTTATTATTTTTCTGACACCCAAGCTGGCTGCACTTCATCACTTGGGAATGCAAGCTGCTTGCAGCTCCTGTCTGTTCAGAAATGCATCCCCCCTGCCCTAGCAAAATGGTTATGTTGTGCAACTGAAGAAGGTGAGCAGCCCTTTAAGCACCTCCACTTGTGTTCTTAAGCTCTTGAGTTACAGTGTGCATCCCCTCAGTACCTCCTAGCAGGCCAGAGTGATTCTCAGTGGGTGTCCCCTGAATGGGAATTATAAATTTGATGTACAGAGGGCACAAATCCCATCACTGGATAACAAGCCCAGATCTGAAAGAATTTTCAGGTGCTATCTATCAAATTAAAAAAGAGAAGAGGTTCCAAAGTAGCAGTTTGGAACCTAAAATCTTCTGGCAACTTGCTTCGTGTTTGATGTCAATCCTAAATTTGATTTTTCAAGTGCTGAGAAGTCACAGCTCCAAGCAAAGAAGTAGAGCTTTGAGAGCTGTGAGGCATCCAGAATCAAGAGGTAATTTTCAAATGTGGGCTTTAATGACAGAAGAGATCAAAGCAGTAATTCTGGCTGGAACAATTCCCGAGAACCATTGCTTTAGGCTACAGAATAAGATGTATTAAAGAAAACACAAAACAAGAACAATGCCAGGGCAGGTCCTGCCCTCCTTATCATAGAAAGATGAAAATAAATGAGCGCTTACTTTGACGGCGATTTTGAAAGACACCTCTCTGATGCTGTTCAAGGGAGGATAGAGTCTGCCTTCTGCAAGATTCTGCTCTGTCACCTCAGCAGCAATAGACTAGAAACAAGAGGAAGATACTTTATAGAGATGGTCTCAAGCATGTGCCACTTTTGCTAGGATTATGTAATACGTGGTTGAAACCTCAGCAGCAAGGGAGCTGGGGCTAGTTTTTTAATGTAACCTGCTGAACTATTCAAAAAAATGTGTTTATGCACTTCATTACAGACTCAAAACTGGAGCCAGGATGATGGAAATGCTGTGCCTGGGCAGGTAATAAACAGAATCACCGAATGACTGAGATCGGAAGGGGTCTGTGGAGGCCATCTGCTCCAACCCCTGCTCCAGCAAGGAGACCCAGGGCAGAATGCCCAAGACCACATCCCATTGGCTTTTGGAGATCTCCAGGGAGGAGACTCCACAGCTTCCCTGGGTAAAACTGCTAAACAGGGCAGGAGCTGTGGGGATGGCATGTGGATGATGGAATGAGGGGAACCCTGTTGCCACTCCTGTAGGTTCATTCGTAGGTGCAAGGAAGCAGGAACTTTTTTTGAGACTGGGAAAACTATGGCTTTTTTCTGACGCTGTGCAATTTCCCCAAGCCAGTTTCTTGAATTGCCTCAAGTAGATGCATTTGCCCCTTACAGTTTTTTTTTTTAAAAAGTGGTTATTAACCAGTTGGTAACCTGTGCTGTGATGAGGAAGATGTCATCAGAGATGTGTCGAACTCCACAGGCTATGACTCCCAGTGCCACTCCTGGGAAGACGTAGGCGTTGTTTCCTTGGCCAGGGAAGAAGGTCTGGCCATTGGGCAGGGTAACCTTTGAGAATGGACTCCCACTGGCAAATATACCCCGGCCCTGATGAAAGAGAGAGAAAGGGGCATGACAATTCAGAAGAGCCATCTTATATTTCTGCTGCTCTCCATGGTGTATACTCAAGAAACTCCAGTGATCAGGTAGATAAATCTCTAGCAAAGCCAACCCCTGCCATTGATATTTCAGGAGGGCCTACTCCCCAGAGCCACACACAAAGTCATGAACAAGGCCACTGAACACTGAGCAGGTCTTTGCATAGCCCAACTGCAAGCGCTCTAAACTTGCTGAGAAGGATTGTCTCTTCCTATTGCTATCAACCATCTGTGGAGTGTGAAGAAGGACTCATGTATGGGGTGAAGATCTGGGGGCTGTGTAACTACCCCAGCCAACAGCTGGGGGTAGTTACAGCTGGGGGTAGTAGCCAGCAGCACTGAGACAAGTAGCAGGTGGCAGTGTGGGCGAAGGGGAGAATGAGACAAGGCCTTCACTCTCACCCAAAGTCAATTCACATGACAATTCTTCAATGCCATTGAGCATGAGTTGGCTGACAGAGCTGATACACGTACAGCCAAGGTGGCAAAGTGCAGGGGACAGCAGCCTGGGAGGCTGGTGCATCTCAGACAGCTTTATAGGCTCACAATGTATAGGCTCACAATGTAATTCAGGCTGAGAGGGACGCTAAGGATTTCTCTAGTCCAACCTCCTGCTCATGGCAGGGTCAGCTGTGAGGTTGGACTGGTTCTCAGGGCTTTATCCAGCCTGGTCTTGAAAATCTGCAAGGATGTAGACTACACGAGCTCTCTGCCCCCTGCTCCTCCTCCTCACGGTGTGAACATTTTTCTTTATGACCAGCTTGAACCTCTCTTGGTTCCCCTTATGTCCACTGTCACTTGTCCTCCCACCATGCCCCACTATGGTCTCCTTGCTACACCATGGCAGTGGCGTGCCTGGAGCACCCATCTTCCCTGTGCTGAGACCCAGTACCTCGGTGAGGCGATAGCACTGCTCTGCTGTGCACTCTGCTTTACTCGTGGGGTTGCTCAGGGCAAACACGATGGGCCTCTCGTTGAAAGCTGCCATGTCCTTCAAAATCTTCTCAGTGAAAGCTCCTGCAATGGCTGCGACACCTAAAACAACAGCAGCAGAGTGAGCTTTCTGACATCAGTCTGTTGGACTGATTCCTCTTGAATGGCTCTTATCACTAAACAAACAGTGGGGGGGAGCCAGGATCCATTTCTGGAGATGCAGGTGCAGATGTTTCTTTGTTACGTTCTGAAGAAATTAAAAGCCTGCCTCAAACTGAAGCCCCTTTTCTCCTCCGCGTAGAGAGGTGGAATCAGTGCTTGGGCTCAGTGCTTTGCCTTCACAAAGACCTGCCTGAGCCGCCTGTTGTCCTCACCCTGCCCAGCTTGCCTGGGCCCCAGGTCCTGATGCAGTGGCACCTCCATTTGCAGCCCATCTGGGAGGGCTTTTACAGAGAGGAAGACTCCATCCCACGGCTGAAGGGAATGACGTGAAGAATTCAACTGACTAAATGTGGGCAAAAGAAACCCAACAACTCATTGCATGATGGGAACTGAGAACTGAGAACAAAAGGAGGTCCTGGAAGAAAGACAGAAACTCTCCTAAAAATTGAATTGACATGAGAAGGTTATGTCAAGGGAACTCCACCTATAATTGCTGTCGGCTTCACTTTCTGCACAACCTCTTCTAGCGTGTTCACGCTGGGGTGGTCCTGGGCAAACATCTCTTTCTCATGGTTCAGGTGGCTCCTGCCCTGTGAGGGAAAAGAAGGAATCAAACTTTAGGGTGCTGGCAAAAGGTAGAGACATAATGGAGTAACTCACCAGTACATTTCTCCTTCCTGCCCTTCTTTTAAGCAGGGACGGGGGCAGAGGCCCTGAGGACATGGGACATGGGTTTGTGGGCATGGTGGTGATGGGTTGACTGTTGGACAAGATGATCTCAGTGGTCTTTTCCAACCTTAGTGATTCTATCATTCCATGAGGAGCCAGGGAGGGCAGAGCAGAGCTGGTCCAGGCTGGATCAGCAAGCTGTTGTGATGCCCCATATAAGTGACATGCATAACTTCCAATGCTACTTGAGATCATGGCCATATGCAGTTACAATGCCACTGAGACAGCAGTGGATCATCCTACCACTTCTGAGGCCCAGCCCAAAGAGTTGCCTTTGGGACAGGCAGTGCTGCTGTTCAGTGCTGCTCATGCTGTTACCATGAGGTCTGTCTTTCTGAGCAGGAATAGCTCTGCTGACACCAGTGAAACTGCAGCCTTTGCACCAGGGCTGAGCAAGGTTCATGGTTTCTGCTTGCTCGGGCCTCTCTCTAGCTTGCAGGAGGTGCTGAGGAAGTGGGGGATAGCTCTGGAGACAAATTTACCTTGACTATCAGTCCCTTGGAGTCCACCATCCATATTTTTTTGATGGCATCTTCTCGTGAAATTCCTTCCTTTTCCATGGCCATGAGGATGAGATGAGCTATGCCCATCGCAGCCTAGAATACAGTAAATAAACATTTCACTGGGGGTATCGTCTTATGGGGGAAGATCTTAAATGAAAGATGTGTTGGGTCATCTCCCAGCACCGCTTAGAGCAGGGAGAAGTTCTGCTCTGTGATTGCACATACTGCCCCAGGGCCTACAGGTGGGAAACTGCTGAGCTAGGACCTGGACCAAGTGCACAGTCCAGGCTTTAGGTTTCTCTTCCTCCTCTCTTTTTGTGCAAAGCACCAGACACTCATACTTCTGCCCTGCAGACAATGCAACTGACTGCATAAACAGAGGTCATGTTCTTACAGTTCTTTAAGTCTAAATCCTTTGGACTATGTTATTAAAGAGAGCCTGGTTTACCCTAAATACAAACCCTGAGAGCTCAAGCCAGCCTCACGCTGCTTCACAAGGATTTTCCCTGGAGGTACTTAAAGCCCTACTGACACATGGGTAGTCTTGAAGCATCCGTACCACTTGTATGTTTCAAGCTGAGAACTTCTGTGCAGTAGCAGAGTCCACCTGTGGGCCCACTCCTGACCAGTAACAAAGAATCATAGAATCATAGAATGGCCTGGGTTGAAAAGGACCTCAAAGATCATCTAGTTTCAACCCCTCTGCTGAATGCAGGGCCGCCAACCACTACACCAGGCTGCCCAGAGCCACGTCCAGCCTGGCCTTGAATGCCTCCAGGGACGGGGCATCCACAACCTCCCTGGGCAACCTGTTCCAGTGCGTCACCACCCTCTGAGTGAAAAACTTCCTCCTAACATCTAACCTAAATCTTCCCTGTCTCAGTTTAAAACCATTCCCCCTTGTCCTATCGCTATCCACCCTCGTAAACAATCGTTCCCCCTCCTGTTTATACACTCCCTTCAAGTATTGGAAGGCCACAATGAGGTCTCCCTGGAGCCTTCTCTTCTCCAAGCTAAACAAGCCCAGTTCCCTCAACCTTTCCTCATAGGAGAGGTGCTCCAGCCCTCTGATCATCTTGGTGGCTCTCCTCTGAACTCATTCCAAGAGCTCAGAAGACAGAGAACCTGCTTCCGTGGTTTGTCTTTGGGAAGCCAAACCTTGTAGAGTGTTCCCTGGTTGACTTTATTTCTCGCTAAATTTTAATTTTGATGATAGTTAGGAATAAACTCAAGAACATTCGTACCTCTCCAGCTCCCTGGAAAACAAACTTATGGTCAGAGAGCTTGTTCTTTGTGATCCTTAAAGCTGCAAAGAGGCCAGCGACTGCAACAGACGCAGTGCCTGAAAAGAGAAAACACTGTGAGAGGGTCATCTTGGCAAAGGGATTCCCCATCCTACTGACAGCTGCTAGAAACCTTGTGGAAAGAACTATCCTCTTAACTCCTTGGGAGTTTGGCATTGTTTTCTATCTGAGACTCAGTGTTTCTTTGACTCTGGGAAACAGGTATTCTCCTGCCTTGCAGATGTCTTCTGGGGATTAGTATTTCCAAGTGGTAGTGTTCACACGTAGTGTTAATCTAATGTGCTATCCCAGGTGAAGGCACAACAAGAACTCAAGTAAGGCATAGGCTAGTGAGGCTTCAGGCACCGGTGGTGCCTTTTAGGCTAAGAAACCTGCTTTCACCAGTTTTCCATTGGTTCCTATTATCCTGGCCATTTAATCCGGTTTTCAATCAGCCAGCAGCCTGGGAGCAAAGGGAGAGCAGGTCGGGAGCAAAACGTGACCGTGAGCAGTGAAACCAGCAGATGGTGCTGCTGCATCTGTTGAGATTTGTGAAAATGAGCTCTACCTGCTCCTTTTCTTTAGTGCCACAGCCACAGCTGAAGCAGAAATCTGCTGGTACCTCACGGCAGCGGGGAATGGTTTTCTCTCTCGTTATTTCCACGCAAACACAAAACCTAGCGGGAGCACAGTTATTCTGGAGGAGAAATAATTTCTATTGACGCGGGTAATTTTGCATAGGGAACCCATTTAACCTGCCAAGAAAATCCAGACGTTTTTGTCGGTACCATTACCTCACTGAAGTTTTGCTTTTATAGCTCAGGTGAGTTCAGTTCTCCAAAAATGAGCCATCACTGCTACCTAGCAGTGACTCTGCTTTAGCAGAGGTGGCAGTGGCCATGTTCCTGTAGCCAATGATGGTACCACGGTGTCCACGCACAGGCACCCAGCTGCAGAATGGCAGCAGCATTATCTCTTACTTGTGAGGGCACTGCAAGCGTCCATGCCACAGGCATGAAGCGGACTAACCTAGCAGTTTAATGTTACAGACTGTGGTTTCTTAAACCTCTTTCACTGAAACTTTCTTTGGCACCAAGGATGAGGTCCCTTTGCTAGCTCAGAAAACAGTTTATTTCCCAACTCAGACCAGCTGGGTCCAGTTAAAAAAAGGAGTTGATGGGGAGGGAACCTGCCACGGAATGCCCCGCTGCTTCAGTATTAATGACTGCCAACTCAGGCAACTGAAGGATGTACACGAGGAATTTCCTCTTGCTTCCCCTGCCTCATTAAGCCATATTTACAGTGACGTATCTACCTGGCAAAATGCCATGCCATGTGAACAGCCAAGGAATTGATAGGAACAACAGATAATGGCATAGTTGTTAGATTTTGCTTTTTTTCTGGGTGTCGCACAGTCTGTCCGTGCTCATTCTCCAGATTTTGGTGGGTCTGCTGTCAGCAGGACTGCTCAGCTTCTGCCATGCCACTGCCAGGGATGGGGCTCTTCAGAGAAACAGGGACGGACCCATGCTAAAGCAGACACTTGAAGTCCAGTGAAATCACAGAATCGCTGGAGTTGGAAAGGACCCTTAAAGGCCATCTAGTCCAAGCCCCCTCAACGAACAGGGACACCTACAGCTCCATCAGGTGCTCAGAGCCCCGTCCAGCCTGACCTTGAGTGTCTCCAAGGACAGGGCATCCATCACGTTTCTGGGCAACCTGTGCCAGTGCTTCACTAAGTGCACCCAGTCTCTGCCCCTGCTGTTTTCAGAGACAAGAAAACCCACCCTGGCAGACTGAACAGCAAAGAAGTGGGGAGAGATCAGGGTCCCACAGTGGTCAGCAATGCCAGGCTTGGGATATCCAGGAGGATGTGAACACCTATGCACACACTCACACGAGCTCATACACTATATCCTGGGCTCACTTTGAACAGAAATCCCCAAATCCCTCTGTGGGTGGGAGTGGGTGAGTGATCAGAGAAGAAAGTCCAAAAGTGGAGCAATCAGAATGCAGCAATGTGTCATGTCAAAGCATGAGCAGCAACAGATGCCTGGAAAGTATTTAAAAGAAAGAGGCATAACTGGAGAAATATTTTGTTTCTCTTGGTTCTGATGCAGGGAAAAATTGCTTTCTACACTGTGATTGTTGAGAAGGGACAAATGGTATTGGGAAACCCATTTAAACAACAGGAAAATGCTGGTGGGACTTTCAGGAGAGGGACTCCGTGTCATAGAATCACAGAATCATAGAATGGTTTGGGTTGGGAGGGATCTTTAAGATCATCTCGTTCCAAACCGCTGCTATAGGCAGGGACACCTCCCTCTAGACCAGGTTGCTCACAGCCCCATCCAGCCTGGCCTTGAGTGCTTCCAGGGAGGGGGCTTGCACAACTTCTCTGGACAACCTGTTCCAGTGTCTCACTGCCCTCACCGAAAAGTGTCCTTTAAAGGTGTTACACGCAGGGTTTTGAGAAGCGGGATGCACAGGGGACATTGCTTCAGTGTGCGGAGCAGCATGCGCTGTGCAGAGCAGAGCCCGGTGGGACAGGGTGTGCCTTTGCTTGTCCCCTGCACATGCACTGCAGAGAGACCAACAGCAGGGCTCCCCTCAGCTCTGCCCTTCCTAATCCTCCCTCTCTCCCCAGTGTGCTTCCAGTCCCTCTGTGTCTCCCAAACCGCATCTCACCCCTATTACTCAAGTAACAAAGTTACTCTACCTTGGCCTCCATATTTTTCTTTGATAATTACAATTTCTGAGCATGTAACAATAGAAGCATCTCTGTGGAGGCGAGTGCACAGCTGGTTTGCATAAGGAGTTGGCTAATCATAGAATCATTGAATCATTAAGGTTGGAAAAGTCCTCTACAATCATCTAGGCCAACCGTCAACCCATCTCCACCACGCCCACTAACCCATGTCTCTCAGGAACATGTCTCCACATTTCTTGAACACTTCCAGGGACAGAGACTCCACCACCTCCGTGGGCGGCCTGTGCCAGTGCATCACCACTCTGAGAAGAAATGTTTCCTAATATCCAAGCAATCACACTGCTTCAGTCCCAAAAAGACCACAAAATGAGATGGGGAAAAGAATACCCATTGCTACAAGTTGTGGCATGAGAAAACCAAGTACCCTTCAACACGTCAGTCAATCTGTTTTCCAAAGAGATTGGATGCTGCTATTGCAGAAAACTGCTTCCTCAAGTAATTAGCAAGAGCCAGCTTGGCTGATCTGTATCTGAGGTGAGATAGGGAAGGGCACATGGAGGAAAATGCTCACAAAGCATCCTGTCTGTCCGAGACTCAGTGGATGCTCTGTACTACATCACAGGCTAGCGAGCAGCCCTCAGGAGTCTCTCTGGGGACTCCAGACAAACAGGGCCAGCAATGGAAAGAGCAATTTGAAACTGAGGTGCATTCAGGAAAATGGCTTTCACAGTAGAAATTTATCTCTGACACTCAGGCACGCTGAGAATACTATAAACATTAAAGAACCACTCTCCTGAGGCTGTTTTTCTACTTGTTCTAGTGTAAGGCAGAACTAGTCCCATAGATGTCAGCGGAGCTACGCTGGAGCAAACCAGGGGGAAAGGATCTGCTCTGCAGCTTAGCTGAGATGGAAAAGGCAGAAGCACCAACTCCTGGTGATGTTATCCTGCCTCCAGAACAGGGGCAGCATAAAGAAGTGGCACAGGTGCAATGGGAAAAGTGCTGCCCAGTGCCGATGCCAAGGCTGTAATGCACATGGCAGCACCCAGTGGCTAAGCAGGGAACATGGGGAGACACGGGACCCCAAAGATGCATGGAGATAGGAGTCACCCCAAAGAGGGGCAGAGCAGAGCAGAGCATCATGTGCTTGGCCTCTGGGCTGAACCCAGGCCTTCTAACAGAAGAAGTGATCAAAGGATCATAGAATCACAGAATCATTAAGGTTGGAAAAGACCACTAAGGTCATCTAGTCCAACCATCGACCCATCACTACCATACCACTAAACCACAGCCCTAAGTGATAGCAGCAAGCAGCCACACGGCTACCCGTTTCTCCTTCTGGCATCCGTGTGGATGGCCTTACAGTGATGGGAGGGATGGCCAAATTCAGCCCCGTCTTCCCATTTTTACCCTTGCTCTGCCTGCTTATGCTTCTCCCATTAAAACCATACCAAGGGTTAGGGCCCAGGCAACAGCGAACACCCATTCAACAGTTCCAGTGAAGGGCAGCCAAGAAAATTTATTTAAATTCATGGATGCAGAGGAAGCATAGAGCTTTTCTAAATCCTTGTTCACATGAACATTCAGCTTGTTATTGGAAAGCAGAGCGGAGCTTGTCCAGATGCACTCCAAATGCATTATCAGAAGTCAAATACAACAAAGCTGAAGCAAAAAGCTGTTGAAACATTTGCAGCTCAATGCTTCACCCTCATGTCTGCTAGCTATTGTTATCCTTCCCCCACAGGGCCTCTGTAAGACATGAGGAAAATAAACCTAGAAATGGCATGGAGTGGGTGGCAAGGTAAAGACCTTCATGACCATGGAGATGCTCAGCTCACATTAAAGCAGATGCCTAATGGGGTTCACCTCTTGGTGCTTATTTTTCCTCCTTGCACCAGAAAGTGCTTGGGCTACGTGATGAACTGCCTTAAAAATACATCACAACCCTAGCCTGCAAGAGGGCCATGAAAAGCATGTCACAACCTGTCTGAGAGATCCCAGACAGCTTCATACAGTGGCGATGTGCACTCCTCTGTACTGCAAAGGAGGAGTTTGCAATGGCATTCAGGGAGCAAGAAAGGGAACACGAAAAGTGGAAAGGAAGGTGAAAAGTTATAATCCCCAACTAACATAACATAAGGGCCAGATCTTTAGGGCCCTGCACTGCAAAGCTCAAGGCACTGAAGTCCATTCCTACCCAGGAGTTTGGACTGTTCTGATCTGGCTTGTTTTGCAGTCAGTGAGTGATTTGGGATGAGAGATAATGGCCTTAGGACGAGAGGTAATGGCCTTAAGTTGCACCAGGAGAGGTTCAGGTTGGATAGTAGGAAGAATTTCTTCTCACAAAGAGTGGTGATGCATTGGCATAGGCTGCACAGGGAGGGGGTGGAGTCACCATCCCTGGAGGTGTTCAAGAACCGTGGAGATGTGGCACTGAGGGACATGGGTTAGTGGGCATGGTGGGATGGGCTGATGGTTGAACTGGATGATCTTAGTGGTCTTTTCCAACATTCATGATTCTATGATTCTATGATTTTGTTATTTAGACACAAGTCTTGGAGCTGGCCCTTGAATAGTTAATGTAGTAGCAGCAAGGGAAAATACAGGAGCCTCTTCTGCTGCAGAGCACAGCAAGTCCGAAAGGCCTTGGCAGTGGTGAGCCCCTAGGGGACTGAGAACATCTCCATGTCTATCTTCAGGCTGGGTGAGCCCCCATGGGGGGAGTGTGCTGCTCGGGAGCTGCCTGGAAGGACACAGCCTGCTTTGTTCTGCAGCAAAACTTCATCCAGCGCTCCCTTCCTATGGTGTTCCCCCCCTCCTTAGTTTCCTGTGATAATTACTGATGCATTTTCCATGCCAGCTGAAACAACAAAGTAAGATACTGCAACATTTTAATCTGCTGAAATTTGTCATTGCCTTCCCAAAAACTAGCCCTGCTTCTCAAAACACAAGGAAATGTGCAGAATGGGCCCAAATCTTTGAAGTTGCTCAGATTTGCAGTGCTGGAGTCAGCCTGTTCCCAACCTCAGCTATGGTAGAGAGAAATGTTCCTCTAGGCTGAGGCACTGCTGCCTGAAGTGTGCTGGAAGGCTGATGCTATGGGGTGCTTAGTGGGTTAAGAGATATTTGGAGTCACACATTCAAGGCCAGGTTAGATGGGGCCTGGGCAACCTGATCCAGTGCCTGATTTAGTGGGTGGCAACCCTGCCCACAGCAGTGGGGTTGGAACTGGATGATTTTTGAGGTCCCTTCCAACCCAAGCCATTCTATTATTCTATGATATAACAACAAAGGGGAACCATTGCTCCTACGAATGGGAAAAGATTGAGAAGTTCTCTGGGAAGCAGTCACCCCTGTGCACAGCTTATAGATCCTTCTAGTTGTGGAGGGACTATGGAAAAAAAAAGGCTGAGCATTTTTACACAACAAAAATTTCCGATCTTGAAGAACCTTGAGGAAATCTCATGTACATGGTGTTCAGCCCATTATAGAAAATCTATCTGTTCACAGCGTCTCAAATTGGATATTGGGAAACATGAGCCACCCAGATTGGTGGTTCTTTGAGAAGATACCCATGTTTTATTTACATCAGGTCTTGTGTTAGGACACTGAGAAGCCCGGAGCCAGGAGATGGTAGAACCATACAATTATTAAGGTTGGAAAAGACCTCTAAGATCATCTAGTTCAACCATCAACCCATCCCCACCATGCCCACTCACCATGTCCCTCAGTGCCACATCTCCACGGTTCTTGAACGCCTCCAGGGACAGTGACTCCACCACCTCCCTGGGCAGCCTGTGCCAGTGCCTCACCATTCTGTCTGAAAAGAAACTTTTCCTTATATCCAGCTGAACCTTCCCTGAGAGAGTTCAGGCTTGTTTGCGCTATTCTTTCTGCCCTGTCCAGAGGAGGGCTATCAACATGACCGCGTCTTATTGGGCCAGAGAAGAGTAAGAGAGCATCTCATTTCTGTCTAAATCTACCCCCTGGGAGGCTATAGAGAAGGTGGGGTCAGATTCTTCTCAGAAACACACAGCAAAAGGATGAAGGGCAATGAACACAAGCTGTACCTAGGGAAACTATGGTTAGATTTTAGGGGAAAAAATGCACAATGAAGATACACAATGAAGATACCTATTTGGAACAGGTAGCACAAAGAGAATGGAATGGAATGGAATGGAATGGAATGGAATAGAATAGAATAGAATAGAATAGAATAGAATAGAATAGAATAGAATAGAATAGAATAGAATAGAATAGTTAAGAAATCTCAGATCTCCAACCATGGAGATACCAAAAATTATTAGGCTGGGTGAACCTGACCTAAAGTCAAAGTTGGATCTAATTTTGCGGGGTTGGACTAGGTGACATCTAGAACTGCAATCCAAATTAAACTCTTAAATGGATTTATGTAGCTTCTCGTATGAAGCAGGAAGGCAGAGGATGCCTCAGGGGTACACAGGGTTTGACACTTCTGTAATGGTTTTCAGTCGCCTATTTTCTGTTTAGCACTGGGCACAATTTAGTGGAGCAAAGTTATAAAAGGGGGACAAAGAGCAGGATTCAAGGCAGTCTTGCATCCCTCCAATTTCACACGTGCTGCTCTGCCTGCCCTGGTACTTCACTGGCAAAGAAGGAGAAAGGGCAATCAATTTTCTCCCACATAGCTGAAATTGAAGCTGTTGTCCCTTGCATGAACCCAGGCAGAGCTGGGAAAGGACTGATGTCATCACCCCACAGAGGAAGGAGAACCTCTTCCTTAATGGGGAGCCCCCATGTGCAGGCACTGCAAGCCAGCTCCTGCTAGCTCCCAGGCTAATGGCTTTCAGAATCAGAGCAATCACCTCGTCCCCATTGGTGGTACCTGGCAGGTATCCCAGTCAGCATCAGCAGGCTGGGTTGAGCTGGAAAGGGTCTGAGTCATTTTAACTCTGCTGGGTTACGATAGATTTGGCAATCCAGTCGTTTGTGTGACAAAAAAAAAAAAATTAGGCGTTAATATTTTAAACTGCTTTCTGTTTGTGTAAGGCCCTGGGGCAGCAAGAGGGAGGCCTAAGGGAGATGAAGTGGAGTAATTTATCTTTCCTTGCCTCTGTGGGTGGGTGCTGGCACACTACATTCAGAGTCCCACAAACCAATGGACAAGGACTTTAATTAGTGCAGCTCAGGCCCAGTTTACCTTGCACTGCTTGCGCCCAAGAGATGTTTTTAAGTCAATATACAGTGCCAGCTCAGAAGCTGGGATAATTCAGGCTTCAGGAGGTCTGCTCCTGTCTGACTGGAGCAGAATGAATGCAAGGCTTTGCATAATTCTCATTAATCATTTAAAGCACAGTTTGCATTGAAGTCTCTCACTTTTTTTCAGTTGGCAAGTCATGAAACGCCAACGCGTTAGAAAAGAGAGAGCCTGAAGGAAAAAGAACAGGAGGATGTACGTGAGAAGGGCTCTTGCTACCCTTCTCTTATCAGCTGAGGATACAGAGGAGTATATTAGTGGGGTGAAACAGACTACTCATCCCAAATTCAAGTCCATTAATGTCTGACATGAATCCAAGGCAGAGTTAACTGAGTAGATCCAAATCATGTCACCTTCCCAAAAGTCTCCCAAAACTCATTCCTGACCCTGGCTTGGTGTTCTCTTTTCTTCTGACAGCTCCATAAAAGAGCCTGAAGCAGTGCTTTGCTTCCCCTGGCTCATCGTTTGTCTGCTCAAAGGATCAGCAGGATTTCTTTCCTTACCTACTACTGTGAAACCAGTGCCAGATAGATGCCTTATGTGAGAACACAAGGGGCTTTCGTAAGATGTAAAATCCTACTGTTCCCTCAAGAAACCTACATCCAGCTCCACAGATCTGCCACATCACCTGGCCTCTTTTCCTTTTAACTGATGAGTTCCCTTCCACTCACATAGAGAACGACGAATCCAAAATAAGCTTTTGCATCGTCTGCTTCATATTTCGGGCTTCATCTGCCCATCTCCTAGAAAGTTTAAGTTCTTGGTTCTTCCATTCAAAACTTCAATTCAAAAATGTATCCCCTGTACTCTGTTTTTCAGTGCTCCTCTCTCCACGGAAAGCCTTTCTGGGTAGCAAGAACAACTAGTGAGACTGCTTGTATGGGGATATATACCTCACCTTCTATGAAATGCTCAAATTCTGCTTCTAAACCCTCTTCATGAAAGTGTCTTTGAATAGGACCATGCACCCCTCTACACCATATTCCCACAAGCCAAGATCTTACTGCTTCTTGTGCTATGACAGATAAGAGCAACCTGTTGCATGCACTGCCAAATATTACTAGATGGGTAGCAGATATGGAAATGCTGCTGCAAAGTCTGCTCACAAAAGAGCCATCACTGTGTGAAAAAAACTGGCATTTGTTTCAGTTTCATGCAAATACAAGCGAAGAGAAGCCCAAATGACTGCAAATAATGAGATCAACAAACCGCTGACGTTTCTGCATGTTACAAGGAGGACGAGACAAAAGAAGAAAAGGCGAAGGAACTCCCAGAAGAACTGGTTATTTTTAGTCACTTGGGAAGATCCCGTGTCCATCAGATGGGCAAACACAACTTCCAATGGTTTGAAGCAAAGTGAGCACCAGACAGGAATGCCACCAGTGTACCAGCTGCATCCTCTGTGCACTTCAGCAATTCTGCTGACAGCTGAGCTTCCCAAGGCCTGGGGGAGATGCTGCTTCTAACCTCAGCTGTAATGGTGTCATTGCTCTTTGGTGCTGGAAGAGCAGTGTCAACCACTCCAGGGATGTTCTCAGATTACCCTGGCATTAGCATCCACGGACAGGAAAGAATCTGCATTTACCTTATCGTTTCTGCACGTAATGGGGAGGATAACAATAGAGGAACTTTGCCAGGATCAGCTAATGACCGCCTGGAAACTGAAAGGCTTGCGTAACTGTTAGAATGTCAGTATTGTTTTAGATAGATTATAAGAAAATTAATGGGGCTCTCGAAATTACCTTAACAACTTGAAGCACATGATCCATTTTCTCCACAGAACAACATTGCTGCAGAGAACAACTAAATTACCAAATGCAATGGAGACTCATTTTTCAACTTGGACTGCTCTGCTTTTGTCTTTTTTTTTTTTAATGCTCACGTGTAAATGCTAAAACTTATCACACATCTGAGTATTGTGTAACAAACACTCATGTGATCTTAATCACTTTCCTCATGAGAAGGTGAAGTTTGCATTTTTCTACTGTACTCACCCTGAATATCATCATTGAACGTACAGTATCTGTTGCGGTATTTGTTGAGGAGTCGAAATGCATTAGCATTGGCAAAATCTTCAAACTGGATTAGGCAATTCATACCATACCTGCAAGATAAGGGGTAGTTAAAAATGCATAAAAATATTTCCACAGCATAGGATAGTATGTGCACCTTTTATTAGGACAATGCAACCAGTAGAGACTGAAGTGCTGAGATGAAAGTATAACATGAGAAATGTACCACAGTGACATGAAACAGGATCACACTCTGTCCAACTTGCACGCACTCAGAAATACACATTTCTCTCCACTGGAAACCAGCACTCAGTGAGAGCGAGCAACCCGTATAGACCAAAGGCAGGAAATAATTGCAAACCTGCCATAATTATCCAGTAATAGCAGAGCAAACATGTAGTCTCTAAAAACTGGGAAATACTCAGACTGCTCCATATCTACACACTTCCAGCACTCGCATGATGCTAGGCTGCATGAAAGCTTTGCTACTAAAATCCAACCAGCCCATAGATCCTCTGCTCCTACATAAGCATTGTGGACAGTAGGACTTGCAGAGGGAAGGAGCAACACACCAATTAGCAACCCCTGGGCTGCACTCCTGCGGAAGGGCTCTCAATAGCTGCACTGTGTTGAGGCTCTGAGCCTCTCTGGGACTGACAGCAGTGCAGAGGCAGCATCACCTTACATCCCTCCCACTCAAACTCAACACCGCACTCCAGTTAATTCTCCCTCAAGGGAGATCATGCCCGGGCAGGTGCTTTTCTTCCCAGTTAAAGTGAAATACAGTGACCAAGGCGGACTTCAACTTCTCTCTGGTGCAGTCTGGGGACCTTCCTAGCACCTGGGTACCATCATAAATGGGCTGCCATGCTCAGTATGTGGTCTCCCCTCTTCTGAAAGAGACAGAGCACAGAGGGGCTAAAAACTGCTTTTGAGATGAGTATGATTACTGTGTGCTATTACTTTAGGAGGTACATTTGCTCCACACTCTGCAATGTCAGAGTTCAGCGAAGGTTTTCTGGGCAGATGGACAAGCACGACTAGTCATACTGGCCAGTGAGGCAGCAACTTCTTGTCTTGCATTCTGTGCTGGCATGAGCAAAAGCAGAGCCCTGAGCAATGTCCCTGTTGTGGTTACACCCCTCCTCTCGCTCTGGATACACAGGTTTAGGCTTGGATGTTCCAAAGCACCAACAAGCTTTGTAATTCAGCAGGATCTAGACACTAAGATGGGGAAATTCCAGCTTGTCATATTTGAAGGAGGAAAAGTCCTAGTCTTTGTGCCATTTTGCAAAGGGTCTGCCCAATGGCTCCAGTTGGTTTTATGACTCTGAACAGCACAAATTCTTTCCTGCACCCTATGACAGGTTGTGTTACACAGCTCAAAATCAGAGTCATAGAATCACAGAGGTTGGAAAAGACCTCTCAAATCACCTAGTCCAACAGTCAGCCCACCCCCACCATGCCCACTGACCATGGCCCCCAGTGCCACATCTCCATGGTTCTTGAACACCTCCAGGGATGGTGACCACCACCTCCCTGTGCAGCCTGTGCCAGGTCCTCAGCACTCTGAGAAGAGATTTTTCCTACTATCCAAGCTGAACCCCCCTTGGTTCAACTTAAGGCCATTCCCTCTTGTCCTATTGCTGTTACCTGGGAGGAGAAACATCAAGTGGTGCCTATTGAAAAAAATTCATTTCTTTTCACAAGATACTCTTAAATCACTTGCAGTCTCCTGCTAACTACCAGCTGCACTGAATATCTGAGGAACAGAATGCTTGTGCACTGTAAGCCTCCTCACTGCACATTCTGGATGTTATTAAGGAGTCATCCAGTATCAAAATTTCTTCTGAAATGCTAAGCAACACTCTGAAAAGCAATGTAGGAAGATTCCCAAGTCTCCTTCTCTCTGTCAAGTCTTGGAACTCAAAATGAACACTTTGAATATCCAAGGATTTTGTGCGAATAAACAGTACAAAAAGGACTTCAGAAAATCAGTTTTCTAGTGGATGATAACAGGGAGGAGGCACACCATTCAGAACATCTGCGGACATCTCACAGCAAAACATTAGCAAATCTTTAAGCAACTTATGTTGCCATAGAAACTACTTCTCTAATGTCTTATTACATTGAGGAAGTAAAAAAAAAAAGGCTTGGTGAATAAAATCAGTGACCTCAGCCAGCATGAATGTGCATGACCAGCTCTCCAAACAGCCTAAGGGGAGGTGGGTGGGTTGTCCTGACTACAGTCACTTTTATAAGAGTAATAATCTGAAAATTACTTTCTGTTTTGAGTAGAGAATTCGCTCCTCACTCCCTATACCTGGTCTGCAGTGTGCGACAGCACAGCGAATTCCATCTATTTTGTCTTTGATTGTTTTCATTAAGCAGAGCACCAGGAATGCATGGCGACCCATAAACATTTCTCTTCGTGCCTCTCAGTATGATGGGACTTGTGTTGGAATACAAAAACTTTTCATTGAGCTGTTTTTTGAAGATTATCTTCTTTTTCTCAGCCACCAAGCCTCTTAAAGCGTAAGCCACATTTTTGAGCCTTGCTTTGTAATGTGAGAACTCAAGTTTTCATTAATAAAAATTACAAGTTGGTCATGGCAAGACCCTAAGACCTGACGTTTTAAATGAAACGCTCCCAATTAAATCACAGATGAAAACCTTGGGATGATGTTCAAATTCAAGTCCTCACGGACCACTCATCTTACTTGGGTTTTGAGAGGATTTTAAAGAAATTGTGCTGCTCTGCGTCACTGAAATTAAATGTGAAGTTACTGAGCCTTGTCTTCGAAATCAGCCGAATCATTCTTACTGCTCTTACCTAACAGTACCTGGGTGGCTGTGTGCAATGCTCTTTTCCAGGATGACCTGATCGGCCTAAAGACAAATTTAGCAAGGAGCATGAATAAAACTGTTGGGGCCATTTGCAATAACATCCTCCTAAGTAGCAACATGGTGAGTCAGTTCTACTGTCTGTTCTTCATGGCACAGTAACTCAAGGCTTGTGTAAGCTGCCTCATCCCACAGGAATTCAGAGCACTCTACAAGGAATATTTGGGTAGCATCCAAAACTAAATCGTAGCCAACTTAGGACTGGGGCACAGAAGTGCTTTAATATGCACCGATGCTATAAAAACATCCAGCTTGGGAGATAATGTGGAGAATAGTTGTTACTACAAAGAGCAAGGGTGGTCAGAGAGCTGCTGCTTGTACTGGAATTCAGCCAAGAAAAAGCAGTGCAGAGTGGGATTTCCTTCACTACCTTTACATAGCTAAAAGTTGGCTGAGTAATGCTCAGCTAGATAACTTCTCAACAGAGAGAAAGAGGCACATCCAGCAGCAAGTTGTAGAAGATGATAATGCTTCTGGAGATGCTTCTTCCTCCACAGACTATGTGAATACATTTTAAGATGACCACCTTAAATTTAGATGTCTAACTTCATTAAACACCTAAATTAGGAGATATAACCCTCACTGTGTTATCTAATCATCACTGCTGGTTTGGAAGACCTTAAATATATGTCATGAAACCTGGGTCATCGGCTTATCACGCATTATACTGCAATGTTTTGGTTTCCTTCAAAGTCTGTCATTAGTTTCTTTATCTCTAAAGAAATTGCCCTGCTATATCTGATGTGTATATGGTTATCCACATGGTCCCCGTTGGGGTACATGGAAGCACTCTGGGGTGGAATGAAGAATCCCAGCCAGTCTCCACCGATTGTCACATTTTTAAAACGAAATCTGAAGAAGGTAATTTTGTCAAAGAATTGCGTTTCACTGGAAAAATGGCCATTTCGGTTAAGAAACCCAAATTAATAATTTCTACACAGAGGAATCATTTTTAGTGAGGTACGTTTCTGTTTAACCAGCTAAGAAATTCTGTTCTGTTTAAATTGTGAGTTCTGATCTGAAGGCAGCCCCACGTAGGACATGTCTGTGCATTTACAATATGCTCACTGTCCATATGCACAGGATGCTTCTTCATAGAAAAAGTGATTGCAATGTGAATGTTCGAACAGGGATTTCTGAAGATCATTTACCACATTTAAGCATCCTTAACTTTGTAGCTACAGCTGGGAGTGGTTCTGCAGAAAGATCTCGCAAAACTCTCTATTAGGAAGAGGCTCCTGAGGTCAAACTGTTCAGTTTGTTGCCAGCTTTCATAGGTTCTCCCACACTTCTACCAACACCAGTGACTCATCTCCTAACTTCCAGTTCAGAGCCTGAGGAGAGTCTGAAGCCAAAAGCAGCAGGTCACATCAGGGCTGAATGCTTTCCAGCTAAGGCTGGCTCCCTCCAGGTCTGATCCTGACTCCCAGCAACTCATTCCCTCTAGAGCATCACTTTGTCTTGGTATCTCGGACATCAGTATTCAAACACCTTTATCTGAAAGAAAAGCTCCAGTATCAGGATTGCAGAGTGACAACACACATTGGAATACAACAAGTGCCCTCTCCAATCCACTTTCTGCCATCTCCCAGCTCTTTTCCCCCATTTTCAAAAAAGCAAAGCTTTGGTTTTTGACCTCCTGATTGTGGATTCAGATCTGCTCCTGCGTGCAGATCCCTTGGGATCTCTGCAGTCCTATATTTCCTTCTGAAACTGAAGAGTTCCACTTGGCACGAGTAATCCTTATATTTTCAAGCTGTGGAAAGGGAAGCATGGGCAGTTAATTTCTGTGCCTCTCTGACATGAAGGAATTCAGACATACTGGGGATGAATCAAGAGATACTATAACAGTGAAGTATTTTATGGGCACTACATATTACCCAGGTTGATGTCTTGAGACCCCTTTCCCCATGCATTTTTCAGCAAAAATGAGACCTTAAGTGTTACATTTTTCTCAGACAAAGCACTCAGTCTAATTCCTCTCTAAAAACAGTTCCTTACTTCTGTCCTCACTCTGTCACAGCTATAATAGCATCAGTACTGAGTGGTGTAACTGGTGACACTACAAGGTCAGTAGCTACTTCAGTTACTGTGTCTCCTGCTTCACTGCTGGCTGCCATAGCACTGTCTGAGGACCTGTTCTCTGCTCTCCCTGGAATTCATTTAGCTACCTTTTAGAATTGGAAACAAGAAGATGTACTTTGTCTATTCTTCCTCATTAAAAAAAATTATCATCATCATCTTGTGTTCAAGAAACATTTAGATATAGCGTTGAGAAACATGGTTTAGTGGGGTTATTGGTGGTAGGTGGATGGTTGGACTAGATGATCTTGTAGGTCTTTTCCAACCTAGCTAATTCTATGATTCTATGATTCTATGATCATCATAAGTCTTTCATAGTAAAGATTATGTTGCCGTCTCATTGGTTTGCATCTTCTCAGGTTTTGTGTCATAAACAACTGTGATCTCAATTCTGGCTTTCTCACCCATACTTTGCAAAAACCTTCCTGTGAAAACAGCCTCACTGAGAAATGGCCCCACACACTCCAACATTTCTGCTGGATCTCCAGACCTTGCCAAGTAGATTTTGCACAAAACTGGATTTTTGATGTAACAGTATACTACTGATCAAAATTATGGTAAAAGATTGCCACCCTAACAAAGCATGAATCCAGGAGCTAAGCACATGCAGTGGTACAATCTTACTGTAAAAATTACCATCTGAAACTGTTTATTGGGAAGTTATTCCATTTCCTGGAAAACAAGCAAGCACAGGATTCCTGCTTTGTTTATCCCTGCACTGTTCTGGTACTGCTACGATGCACCTACAGCTATGCTGAATCTCTGAGCTATGTTCACTCGAAAGATTCTGTTAGTAAAATCTGTATCCCCTGTAGTGGTTGACACACATCTCCCTTGAATGAGCACGAAGTCTGGAACAAAAGAGCATGAATCCCAGAAGTGGGAGGCAGATGTTTTCCTGAAGACCTTGCTTTTAGCTTCATTATTCAAGAGAACAATCTCATTATGCAGCTTGTTTCTTTCATCCTCATGTGTAGGCACCTCTTTGAGTTCATCCAGCCCCATTATAAGCCATGAGGTCACAGAGGAGAAAAACTGTGAGGCTGCAGCAGTTACAGTTTGAGAAGCATCTGATTGAATTGCTCAAGTCAGAACTTCAAGGGTGGCCCCATGACCTGTGCAGCACCTTTGCCAACCAGTACAAAAAGGGCATTTTTGTTCACTGTGAACAGGGAGTATAAGACATTCCAACATGCATACGTACATATATACACATACAAAGTTATTTCTAAGCAGTTCCAGTTCCTTTGCGGAAAGACTCACAAGGCAGGACGTTCCAATCCCTGTCTGAGCTTACTGTTTTATAGCACTGCTTTCACTCATTCATGACATAAGGCTTCTGCTTTGATGCAATACAACTACTACTCATAGTTTCATATAAAACTAGGCAGAAGTGAGCCCAAAGTATCTTCATAAAATGTCTTTGACATTTTTTTACTGCTGCTCGATATACCAGCAACCGAAGTTCTGATTTACAAGAAAACTGAAATTGTCTGTAAAAGAGCCCATCATCAGAAGAAAATCATGCTTGGGAAGTAATTACAGAATCACGGAATCATGGAGGTTGGAAAGACCACTAAGATCATCTAGTCCAACCACTGCCCTGTCACCATCATGCCCACTGACCCATGCCCCTCACTGCCATGTTTCCTTGAAAATCTCCAGGGACCGTGACTCCACCACCTCCCCGGGCACTCAGAACAGGCAATATTGGAGGTAGATGGGTGGTTGGACCAGATGATCTTAGAGGTCTTTTCCAACCTTAATGATTCTGTGATTCTATGATTGTCCTTGGGAATGAATAGGAAGCATCCCTGTACCTCTGCAGTGTTACAGGGACTGCCTTGAGCATGCCCCAAACATGTAGAAATGGGGGCATCCAGAGAGAGGAAAAGCAAGTCATGTCCATAAAATCTTTGCAAAATGAGTTTTCACAAACAGAATGGTAGAATACTAGACTCCTGTCCCATATAATTCCAAGGTTGTCCTTGACAGAACAAGATATGCTTTTATCTATATTAGAATTAGGGATGGCAACAGAAGTCCTATATAAATGAACACTGGTGCCAAGGTAAGAGGCTTAGAAGGATAAAGTATTATTCATCCCATGTAAAATGCTGCAGTGACCGTGATCATTCTTGCCATTCCTCCTCTCTAGTGGCAGCGCTGCAGTGGGTTCAAACTATAAGCACGTCCCAGAAGGCTCAGCCTTTTCTAGTGTCATTCATGTCTGGGAAATCTCACTTCAGGATTGCAGTGTTTGCATATTTGCATGTGTTTCTGGCCAGGAAGAGGAAACCCAGAACAGTAAAGAGACAACAGAGAGATAGGTTTACTACTTGGAGGCGTAGGGCCAGGCAGTGCTCTGTTGATTCAGGGGGAGCTTGTCTGCCTGTGGTCTGCAAACCGTAGATAGTACACTTAACATCAAAAAAAGCCCTTCACTTTAAGATTTCCACATAGCTTAGATGAAGAGAAGTTTTCCCTTTTAAAACATTAAAATGAAAACTAAAATGTTGGTGAATTAAAATAAAAGTTGACCTTCTAGTTCTGAAACTCTCAGTCGATACTGTGCTGTGATTTAATAGCACCAGTTATATCACTCATCACATAGTTCTAATTGTGGTAAAAGGAGAGATGAAGAGATAAATTAGAAAACACAATCTTATCTGTTATTTTGTTTTGAAATGGAAACAACACGAGTCAGGTTCGTGGACTGCCAGGTTAATGACAGCACAGTGAAAGCTGGACCACATTAAGAAGTCATGAAGCTGGATCCACATTACGAAGCCATGATAGTTACCACAGATGAAGCAGTTACGACAGTTAGCACTGTGAGACAAAAACGTGGTTGATTTTATGCTAGAACATGAGCCTACAGATGGCAGTTTGGCAAAATTAGGCCAATTTTTGCAGCCAATATAATGTTTAGAGCTCTAGGTCCTGGGTTTAGAAATTCCACTCAAGGGACCTGCATCACAAATCCAACAGGAACTATCTCCTTAGGCTGTACAATAGTTCTAACATCAGGTAGGAGTCTCATTAGGTTTTTCTGCCAACATAAAGACAGCCAACATGCTCTGAGGCACAGAGCCTGCTGTGGATTCGGTGAGTGCTAAATCAATGGAAGTGACCCTTGAAGCATGAAGATAGCAGGAAATCCCTGACTCTCGGATTACTGGAAGCTGGTGAGTATGCCAAGGATGTACTATTGCATGCATGCCTGCTCTTAGCTGTATCCCTGGGCACCTGCTATCAGCTACTGTTAGATACAGAATACGGAGCAAGGCCGTGCCAAGCTCAATCACAAAGCTCTTGGAAAAAAACTCTCGAAAAATCAAAGCTAACATTCATTATAGTCCTTAATGCAACAAAAAAACCAACCCACCCTTTGCAGAGCACGTCTCACAGCTTCCAAGCACTGAGAGCAGCACTAAGGGCTGCCATGCCACTTCTGTGCTTTTATGCAAAACAACCTTGTGGTCCTTGCACTGGGTCTGAGAAAAGACTGCAGCTGGAGGCACAAGGCTTCTTGGGGACTGGGTGTGAGCTGGCAAGCAGCAGTGTCTGGGAGACAACAAAGAATGGAGCCCAAAGAGATCTTCTCCAGTTACATCTTTCTAAGCCAGCTGTGGTGAAAAATCACAGAAAGCCTAAGGCAGGCGGCTTTCCAACACCCATAACTGCATTATCTCAAAGGATTTACAGGCCAGGTATGAAGTTTGTTACAGCAGGGATCCCACAGCAGCATGCCTGCAGCTCAGTAGTTGGTCAGTAGTAGCAAATCAAGCTAACAAAATCTAAATATTTTTCTTTGACATTAAATATCATCTGGCGGCTAAAAGCAGATAACAGGAGATGGCTGATGAGTTCATCCACACCAGGCTGGGACAGCAGGGGTGGCTCTTCCCATCACCATCATTTCTGGATGGTGTCAGCCTCCCCCTGGCTGTTGCATCCGGGGCAGATTGACAAGAAGAATATCCACTGCCTCCTCCATGACGGCTGGAGTTGGTCCACGCCATCAGCTCTGCCAGGGCACTGGGGACAGTGTGTGGGTCTCCTGGCAGACGCACAGCAGCTGAGGGATGTCAGGTGTTGGCAATGTGAAGGGCTTTGTGAAGGCCACTGGTGCCTACAGACCTCAGTGTTTCAGGATCAGTTAACCAAGTTAACTACAGCACCTGAATAAATAACACAGGGGAACAGGTGATTTTGTTTCTGAAAGGTGCTGGTGAATTTGTGATGCACAGTCCTGCAGAGCTGCCCAAACAGAGGTGGCCTGCTGTGGAGCATGCTCTGCCTGTTGGAGAGCACAACTGACCTGAGAGTGTGTTTGTGAGGAAAACTACCGGGGAGTGACTGGACAAAAAGAATCAGGTATAAAACAAACACAAGGAAAAATGAACTCAGCAGAGCTATCGTCTCTTTCTTCTCCCATTTTGAGAAGCTGAGCGCATGATCTCCTGATGTCTTCTGTGCTTGGCCATGTGGCAGAGGCTGATAAAAGAGAAAACTTCTGTCTTGCTGGTCACCCTGTTAATGAGCACTGATGGGAAAAGAAACAGGAGTGGAGTTATGACAGCTTAATGAGGCTTCTGGAGTGTGGTGCCTCTCAGCCTCAGGCTATGTGCTCAGCATCCATCAGTGCGTGGCCTAGGCCACCATCCAAAATGGAGCTGGGAGCCGGGAACAGGACATCTGTCATCACCTCCTGCCACTTGGAGTCACCAAGCTGCACTGCTCCTGTATGACGGAACTACCGGAGTGACTGGAAAGGCCCCAGCACAACAGCATCTCCCACAGAGTATTGATTTCAACCTTGCTCATATGTCATAGAATCGTTTGAATTGGAAGGGGCCCTTAAAGGCCATCTAGTCCAACCCCCCTGCAATGAACAAGGACACCTACAGCTCCATCAGATACTCAGAGCTTGGTCCAGCCTGACCTTGAGTGTCTCCAGGGCTGGGGCATCCACCATTTCTCTGGGCAACCTGTGCCAGTGCTGCACCACCCTTACTGTAAAAACTTCTTCCTTATATCCAATCTAAATTTTTGTGGCCCTCCTCTGGACGTGTTCCAATAGCTTCATGTCTCTCCTCTACTGAGGACTCCACATCTGGACACAGTACTCCAGGTGAAGCCTCACAGTGCAGAGCAGAGGGGCAGGATCACCTCCCTTGCCCTGCTGGCCACGTTGCTTTGGATGCAGCCCAGGATACAGTTGGCTTTCTGGGCTGCAAGGGCACATTGCTGGTTCATGTCCATCTTCCCAACCACCAGTTCCCCCAAGGCCTTTTTGACAGCGCTGTGCTCCATCTTTACATCCCTCAGCTTATACTGAACTGGGGGTTGCCGCAACCCAGGTGCAAGACCTTGCACTTGGAATTGTTGAACCTCATATATGCAGGCCTCAGAAATTTTGTGGGTTACTCTGATGTAATCCTTGGACACTATGGGTGAACAGCTATTCCATCCTACAAAAATGTGCCAGTTCAAGAATGAGACTGACTTACCCTTTACCATGGTAACTGAGAACTGGAAAACAGAAGTAGTGTATATTCTCCTACAAAGCCTATTACTCATTGGAAGAGATCAGCAATTTTGCCAAGCTGTTTCATTCAGTCAGAGAGTAGGCTCAATGGGCCAAAGTTTGCATGTGGTTGCCTCCCAAGAGGGGCAAAATGCACAATTTGGAGCTGTTACTAGAGAGCTCAGTCATCTTATGCATTTTAAGTGAAATGGTAATGAATGGAGATTTAGGCACCATGCAGAAATTTATCCAGGTGTTTCAGAAAGGGCTTTTCTTTCTAAAATTGCCCAGAAGCCAAACTTTATTTCATTATTCTGTAAGTGCTAATTCTGAAGCCTCTGACGCACTCCTGGTTTCATTATAAGGTGGCTGT
Organism: Numida meleagris; assembly: GCF_002078875.1. Lineage (NCBI taxonomy): Eukaryota > Metazoa > Chordata > Aves > Galliformes > Numididae > Numida > Numida meleagris. Next base: position 186,921,931 of record NC_034409.1, on the reverse strand, counting down.
AATGAGACTAGGAGCTGACTGTAGGGGTCTCCAGCTCTAGAAATTTGACATCTGCTTAATATTACTATTCCATTTGGACAGTAAATCTTCAATGCCCTGGCTTTCTTGTGGGCTTGGACACATTCCACATCAGTGACCAACGTCCCTTGAGCCAGCAGTGATTTGGCAGTGTGGGAGGCACTCCTGCAAAGGAACTGACAAATGGTTTCTGTGAGAAGCTGAAGTACCCTCAGAAAACAGTCAGAATTTCTTCATGAACATCAAGCTGCAAAGGAGACTTCCAGATTGCAAGAGGTTTGCGGCAATCCAAAAGAGAAGGAGGAAAGATATAACTGGATCCCAAACAACTGAACTTGCGTGTGGTATCATCGACTTGCACATGCAATCAGAGCAGACTGAAGAGCAAAACAGTTCATACTCACAGGTTTCTTCATACATGGAAGCAGGCTACAATAAAACAGAGGCCCCAGGAATTCGATTGCCAGTATTTGGATGAAAGGATTAGACATGACATCACCTCCTCACAAGAGAGGAGCTCACTGTTTTGTGGCCGTCTTCTCCTTTCAGCATGGAGATTAGCTCTTGTAAACTAAACACAGGAAAATAACAGCTGGCCCTGTCCCCGACATCACGGTAGCATATAACATCACCACTGTAAATCTCAGATGAATTTATGATGGCTGAGACCACAACCTGGGTCCTCGTTCCATCATTCCCATTCCAACACCAGCAATGACACTGCAGTACCCCTGTGGTCTCCCCTGGGCAAAAGAAGCGGGGCCGTTTCCCTGATGGATCAGTCAAAACAGAAAACAAACCAACCAACCAACCAAAAAACCAACAAGAAAAACAAAGGAAAAAAAAAAGAAACACAACTCAATCCTGACAACTCTTAGAACTTCCCTTCTTCTAGAGCCTCCTATGATTTCTCAGTTGCATTTTACCAGTTTTTGAGCCTCCGAGAATTCTTTCCCCCGGATAATGCACAAGTTTCTGATGTGAAACCACACTGTAATGAACTGACATTTAACTCAAGCTTTCTTATCAAATAGAAACAATAAACTGGAGTACAAGCACAACATTCTCTCCACTGCAGGCATCCTTGGGTATTCTGCATGCAGTGGGCAGGGCTGTGTGGCTGTGTTTACATTCACAGCTATAGCACGGGCTGAAGGGAAGCGTTTTTGCACAGTCTGTGGGGCATCTGCAGCTGGGAGGGAAGATGTACTGGCCTGCCAATCATTCCCATCATATGGGACATGTCTACATCATGCTGCTGAGCAGCAGAGGAGATGCTCCCATCCTAACTGCAGCACTGCACGTGCCCAGTGTGCAGCAAAATGCTGCATGGGGCTACCACATCAAGAAGCCAAAATTCTCCATGACGTGCTCATCTCTCAAAATTCAGTTCATCAGCTGTGACTGATGGTACTCAGCACTGCAGCCGCTGTTCCCTACATCCCTCCAGCTGGGCAGTCAGGTCGTACGTAAAGATGTGCTTCTCAGTGGATGGGAAGGGGCTGTCATTAGATACTGAGTATTCTGCTTCCCACCTCAAGGGAGACTTGATGACCTGAGTGTTGATGACACGTGTACCACCCACTCCCTTGCATTTATGCAGGAATACACACATGCAGCCAGCTGGAAAGACAGAACGAGGGAAGATCAAACAAAACTCCTTTGGCCGTGAAGGAAAGACACGTGAAGGAAAGACAGCGGCTGAGGGAGCTGGGATTGTTCAGTCTGGAGAAGAGGAGGCTCAGGGGAGACCTCGTCGCTCTCTATAACTGCCTGAAGGGAGGTTGTAGTGAGCTGGGGGTCGGCCTCTTCTCTCTTGTAACTAGTGACAGGACGAGGGGGAATGGCTTCAAGTTGCGCCAGGGGAGATTTAGGCTGGACATTAGGAAATACTACTTTTCTGAAAGAGTAGTCAGGCGCTGGAACGGGCTGCCCAGGGAGGTGGTTGAGTCACCATCCCTGGAGGTGTTCAAGAAACGTTTGGATATAGCATTGGGAGACATAGTTTAGTGGGGTTGTTGGTGGTAGGTGGATGGTTGGACTAGGTGATCTTGTAGGTCTTTTCCAACCTCGCTCAT